>NC_068381.1:3261749-3531749 GCF_023724105.1 Carassius gibelio
GACGCAGGAGGTCACGGGAGTATTTGGAGTAGCCGTCATGGGAAAGTAAAACTCTTTTGAGGGTGATGAAAGACACGGCCCTCTCCAGAAGATCTGAGGTGTGGATGCCGTTCTGAAGATACTCTCCAAGAGCACACCTGAGCTTCTCCAAACTGTTGCCACACTTTCTCTCCAAACACGTAAGAACGCATCTGAAAACAACAACACAATCACCTCAGTTCACGTGCATTTAGAATATTAAAACTGAATCAAATACTAGAAGATAGCGCTTAGGTTTGGAGTTTTTCATGCATCTGCCGGTTTGTGAAGTTCTTCTACCTTGCGTGTTGCACGTGTTGAGTCTTGATGCTGCTCTGGAAAGACATGTCCATGTAGGTCGTCATGACTGATGCTGATTCCTGTCGGGCCGAGTGTTGAAGATGAAGCTCAGTTTGGACCGAAGTGTCTTCGGTGTTAAAGGTTCCTCACAGGAGCTGATGTCTCATGGATCTGTCATCTTCAGCTTCCATTTATACTCGCATCGCTCTCCTCTCAGCCAATCAGAAGCCTGAGCTGCTGAACAACAGTGTGTTGATGAGTGAATCGGTGGGATGTTCTCCTCTCTGCCATCTGCCATAAGGTCACTTATATTCATCTTTATGAATGTGGGGACGCAGGACAGATCAAGTTCCCACAAGATGGTCAGCTCAAAATATGAAAGTCAGAGACGACTGAGTGTGTGACAGCAGCCAGTTTAAAGAGCTGTTAGAAAGCAGCATGTGACGACCCAAATCCCTGATCGCAATCCAATACAGTAAAATTGTACTGTATGCTAACACTGTATCTAAGGGACAATAGAACTCAACTAAGAGACCAGAGGTCAGAGGTCCCCATCAATGGAAATATTTGAACTTCATTCACTGATATTATAAGTCCAAAATGAAAAAAAGAAGAATCAAATGTTTTATTTAAAAAATAAATCTTCAGTTTAATGCTAAAAGTCAACAAATCTTCAGCATCAGCGGCGTGAGAAAGCTTGTAGGGAGTCTGTCCTGTATTGAGGCTCATTATCATGTGAATAGACACACTTCTGTTGTTGTGTGTGTGAGAAACTCTGGAGAACAGAGTCACAGTTCTCGTGTCATTAGCATCCTAAACCCCAACCCAAGCTCAGGATTTGACAAACACACGAGGGAGAACACACACTTCTGGAGATTTACATACATGAGCTTGACGAGCTGGTTTAATGATGTCACTGATGATGTCATCCGCAGCGGGAACAGAATTCCTGCACTAACACGGTTTATTTTCCTTTATGCATCATGAGCTTTTATAATGACTAAACTTTTGCATCAGGTGCTCAAGACACTTTTGTAATCTACACAAAGATAGCTCACAAATGTAACAAATGTTATTTGCTGAAATTTTTTTTTTGCATTGAACAATAAATTTAATATGCAGGAAAAATGATGTATATTTGCATATTCTCCTTGCATGAGACTATTTCTGATCAGAAGGTGTGTGATGACGTTGCTGTTCATCAGCAGGTTTTCCTCCAGATGGTTGGTGACGTCAGGTTGATCTCTGAGTCTTCAGCGTCACTAAAGCTCCATTCAGGACTCGGACGCTTTTGTGCTTCATTGATGTGAACACAGAGAGTCAGTGTGGGAACCTCACATGAGAACAACTCACACTGACCAGCACACACACACACACACACACACACACACATCTGGAGTCCTGGAGTCTCAGACAATGGAGACAATGATGTCTGAATTCAAGCACACAACTCTAAAGCTTTAGATATAAATGCAATCATCTGTAAACATCTGAAAAAATTAATTTTATGTGATTGCATACATGAGTATAAGTGCAACACACATATGGTTAACTAAAACCAGATGACCGTATTTATTCATTCACAAATTAATAATTTTTTTAATCATATTTGACAAATTTTTATAATTACAATACTTCATTTTTAAATAATATTAAATATTGTAATTTTTTTCATTTAATATGATGAATAAGAATAGAGCTGTCTGATGCTCTGCAAAAACATCTCCACGTGTGTTTGTAGTAATGACGAGCGTGTGCTGCTTCAGTGTCATTGATGTGAACATGAGCTCTCAGCACTTTCCCAGAGTCACTCTCCACCTGCTCCTTTGAGCTCCTGATGGAGGATCATTGAGCATGTGGCGCTCCACATCCCTCATTGTCTGTCTGAGCTCTTCCATTGGCTCCAAACGGTGAGAAACTCCAACAAGCTCAAGCCTCACACATTCATATGGAGATTTGGGAGTATAAATAGAGGAGCTGCAGCCAGTGCAAACCAGACTCAGTCTGAACAGAGAGATCTACAGCACAGAGATCCAGACATGACAGCTACAATCATCTCAAAGGAGCTTCTCCCTCTCAACAACAAGGTACATTCACATCCTACTTACAGCAGCATTACTGCAGCAGCTTTCACGGCTCTTCTCAATCACTGGTTTATTCCAAGGACACTTCTCTGATGCTTTTCTGTCTTCATTTGCAGCTGAGAAAGCCGATGGTGGAGAAGATGTGCAGAGATGGTATCAACAGCAGCATCGAGCAGCTCAAGTGTCTTCTGGCTCCAGAGCTCCTCGAGCAGCAGACTGATTCAAGATGATTTCCTGGAGATGAAGCTCAGCTTCCTGCAACGACACAACTCCAGTTCACATGCTGTCAATCAAGGCTTCTTCAGGAGAGTCTGTGAGATTGTGCACTTCCTGTTCAGAGATGAGATGAAGACACACAGCCAGAGAAGACTGCTGAAGCACTTCCAGAAGCTGCAGACATCATGTGATCAGAACAGGAGGGAAAGTGTCCTTCCAGACCAGAAGACCTCCAGCAAAGACATGAATGTCTACAAGAGCGCCACCTGGAGGCCTTGAGAGAGCCTTACAGACTCAGACTGAACATCTACACTAGATTCAGTGGACACTTTTATACTTTTAGTTTCTCTTTTCTAAGAAAAGTGTTTCATGAGTTCCAGTTTGGAAGAGATATTTGCACTGTTAAGTGCTCCGATGATTCGATCTTCTGTGAAGATTTCACTTCATGTTCCAGATGAGAACATTTACTGACGTCTGTATCAGACAACATTGACTTTTACATTCTTCATGTGATGTGAAGGAAACTTTTTCTTCATTACTTTAAAGGACATTTATAATCACAGACTCAAGCTTTGTTCTAAGAGCTGATAAAGACTGTTTACACAGCAAATGTTAGATGAAATGTTATAATTTCTTGATATTAATTGATGGCAAGAATCTTGCTTCATTATTAATTCTGTGCTGTTTGTATGAAGTGGCTCAGATTGGGCTCATATTCGATTTCCTCTGATCATCACACAGAGGCGTCATGATTCATATTTGATCTTTTATTCTGATGGGAATATTTAATTATATCTATATTAGACAACACTGAATCTTCTTCATGTGATGTGAAGGAAAAACTTTCTTTACTTTTATTATTGTCCTGTTTCAGCACTGGCAGACTAAATTAATTTATCTAAAC
Organism: Carassius gibelio; assembly: GCF_023724105.1. Taxonomy (NCBI): domain Eukaryota; kingdom Metazoa; phylum Chordata; class Actinopteri; order Cypriniformes; family Cyprinidae; genus Carassius; species Carassius gibelio. The sequence continues at coordinate 3,265,272 of NC_068381.1, forward strand.
AGCTTTCTCTGAAAGCCGCATATGCTGGATATTTATACAATAATTTGACCACATACAATATATAAACAAAATATGATTTTCCTGTTTTGGGGAAATTCTTTAATGTATTGTTAAATACTCGTTTTCATCTTCAGTGAAGACTTTCTATGAATGAACCAGTGATTGATTGATTTTGTTTGATTAACATCTTTAATCTGAACTTGCTTTTATAGAAACAAGTTTTGCTGTTTTTATTTCACATCTCAGAAATATTTTTCATTCTTTGAAAAGTTCTGTGGTTGTTAAAGTTCGGTCCTGTTTGATATTGTACTTCAGATGTTTTACAGTCACTATGTGACTCTTCTGAAAAGCAGTGATTTCTAAATGATCATAATTCTCATTGTGAGAAATGTATGTTTAAACATAAACCATATATTATATATATATATACTTATGTTTTGTGTTGAATATCTAGTTGTGTCTTTTGAAAAGACTGTTATGATGTTTAAACTCTGTTCTGTTGAGAGCACAAATGTATTTTGGAGATTCCTCAAGCACATGTTGTGATATATTATCACTGAATGATGTCATTTCCTCAATGACAAAACAATTATTTGTGAAAATAAAATAATTTGACCTCATTTTTGTCTGTGCATTTTGCCATTTTTACTTTATGTGTAGACAAGAATGTACATTAACTTAAAGTACTGTGTAACTTACTTTTTAATGCATAATCTGCATTATTGGCAGAAGAACATTGTTTTGGTCTTTATGTGAGTCGTGATTGTTTGGTCAACAGCATCATCCAGCGGTTTGATATTTCTAAAGCTGCATCCCAATTCACAATGTCTCTCTGCAATGATCACTGCTGCCTAGTGAGGCTTATATAAAGTTCATTTCACTTGAAAAAAAAATGTGTTTATATAGGACGCAATGAAATACAGACGAAACTTGAGTTTGGAGTGTGATTGCATACTATACTTAGTGTTTTATAAAGTTAAAATTTACCATACTTACATTTGTATACATGTGTATATTACGTCCATGTGTATTTCTTTAAAATATTTTTCATTATAAATATTAATTCACATACTTTACACCAAAAATTTAGAGTGATTTAAATATCTAAATATATATTGTATGCAATCTGTTCGATGGAAGGGCGTGACGTCACGGGCGGGGTGACGTAGCGACCAGGAAGCTATAAAGGCACCTGCAACGCAGCTGACTTCAGCTTCGCGTCTTTCAGCAAGCGCTCTGTGTGTACATGTCTAAAGTCTGTCTTGTGAGTCTTATTTATTGTTGTCTGTCCCAATACACAACATAATGCCTAAGAGCAAAGCAAAGACACAACATTTAAAGGGCGATTCCAGATCGCGCTATGGATTGTTTGTTCCTCCCTGCCCACGCTACATCACGGGTGGGGATACAAACAGTCTATGTGTGGTTTGCCTGGGATCGAAGCACCCTGTGTCGACTCTCGAGGGAGCCGACTGCCCGGCCGTTGTGTACGCTTCGATCCCGGAGGGCTCTCTTCGAGGAGGCAGCCTTCGCCAGCGTTCCTAACGATACCGGTCCCGCTTTCGCCGAGGCGCCGGTGTAGCAGTCGATTCTGTTTCCCCTCGGGTTGCCAGCTCCTTGTAATAAACCCAACCATTTAGTTAATCAAACATTTTCCCAAAGTAGTCTAAATTCCCCGGATTTGGCAACATTCACGCATGCAAATACACCAAACACACCTGGATGTAAGGAAAGCAAAAAGGTACAAAATTCTTGCTACACTGCAGCATAGTAAAATGATTCTTACGCTCCCGTTTATGTTCTTTTTTTAAAAATTATTATTCATCTCGCAGTTGTTCCGTTATTTTTGTCTTATGTTTTTACATTTCAAGTTGAAAAACCTCTCGTCTTAATTTTATTTTCAAGTTTAAGATTTAGGATGGTATTTTGAACGATTTGCTTGTTGTACATCCAGTCAAGCTTCTTGCGCACGCTAGTTCTGATCGTACCTATAGTAACTCGGCATTTACGCAATAATTGTAGTATGTTTGCGTAAAGGGAAACAGACATATCAAGGGGAACAGAATCGACTGCTACACCGGCATTCGTTGGGTTCGCAGGTCGATCTGATGGAGGGAATGGAGACGGGCACGTCCTTATCTGCTACCTTACCCATCAGATCTGCCCCCCCCCCCAATAAACAGTGTTATGCCTAACATTATTGGAGCAGCTATTTAATCTCCGAGGGGGATTAATATTGATTGTGTGACTAAGCTATTGCGCTGTCGAGGCAACGCGTCTATTACATCATTTTCAGTTTTCAATTTTCAGATTTTACAATCTCGATGTGCCAGCCGCTCCTGGTTCTTCTGTCCTCTTGCTTTAGCTATGCTCTTCGGATACACACTAGGCAGGGGAATTGTAGTCTGGCAGCGTATGACTCAAATGATTCGCGAACCCGCTCTTCAATCGCGATCCGACTCAAATGATTCACGAACCCGCTCTGAAGTCGCGATCTGAATCGAATGACGCAAATGATTCGCGAACCCGCTCTGAAGTCGCGATTTGACTCAAATGACGCAAATGATTCGCGAACCCGCTCTGAAGTCGCGATTTGACTCAAATGACTCAAATGATTCACGAACCCGCTCTGAAGTCGCGATCTGAATCGAATGACGCAAATGATTCGCGAACCCGCTCTGAAGTCGCGATCTGAATCGAATGACGCAAATGATTCGCGAACCCGCTCTGAAGTCGCGATCTGAATCGAATGACGCAAATGATTCGCGAACCCGCTCTGAAGTCGCGATTTGACTCAAATGACGCAAATGATTCGCGAACTCGCTCTGAAGTCGCGATCTGACTCAAATGATTCGCGAACCCGCTCTGAAGTAGCAATCTGACTCAAATGATTCGTAAACCCGCTCTGAAGTAGCAATCTGACTCAAATGATTCGCGAACCCGCTCTGAAGTAGCAATCTGACTCAAATGATTCGCGAACCCGCTCTGAGGTCGCGATTTGACTCAAATGACGCAAATGATTCGCGAACTCGCTCTGAAGTCGCGATCTGACTCAAATGATTCGTAAACCCGCTCTGAAGTAGCGATCTGACTCAAATGATTCGCGAACCCGCTCATAAGTCGGGATGTGGTATAGTTTCCACATACTTGTCGAAGTCCAATTTGAATAAAGAAAAAAGAGGTTTAGAGCCAGTAAACTTTTGTTTATAAATGTGAAATTTAGCTAACAGGAAACATAAATTATGTAATATTTTCCAGTATTCTCTTTGGAATGGTCAAACAATCCAAATGAAAACAAAAAGAGAAGTCACTTACAAAATAACACTGAATAAATGGCAATAAGTCTGACCAATTTTTCAGTGTAGGAGCATTGCCAAAATAAATGAATGAAGACTTCAGAAGAATAACAACTATAAATAGTTGTAAAAAATAGCAACTCACGTCAATGTCTAACTTTAGTTGGGTAACATTTGTGAATTAACTTAAATGTTATTTCTTTTACTTTGTTGGTCAGCAGATATCTATGAGGCAAGGTCCATACTTTCTCCCAAGATATATTCTCCACAATGCTATTCCAATTAGGTATTATGTAAGGAATTGGTATTATCTCTCTCTGAAAGAGAGCTTTCATTTTATAGTAATTTTTTTTCTTGATCTGCAGAAAAGCAAACATTTCCGATCATTGTGTCAGTTAAATTCAGAGTGTAAGTACATGGCCATGTACTTACAATACCTTGTTTGGTGTGTGGTTCACATTTGTCTGCTGTGCTGTAAATAAACAGTCGTGGAGCAAAAAGCCCAACTCATCTGGTTCAACGTGTCGAGGACTTTGTTTTTGCATCTTTTTTTGTTTTACTGGAAAGACACACTGCAACAAAAATCCATTGAACACTTCAACATGGATTTGACTATGAATGCTTAAAATCACTTTGTGAGCTCAGTTTTGAAGCATTTCATATTATCATGGTTTTGCACACTGAAAGATTATTAAAAGCTTATTATATTTTTAGCCTGCACAATACATTTAAAATAAGCATAATTTAATTGTATATTTCTGTGTAGTGTAAGCATTATAAAAATATACACTTCTGAATTCTTGACATTCATATATAAATATCAAATTGTGAAATGTATGATTGCCTGATTGAATTTTATTTATTTGTTTTTATTAACATGTTTAGATTGTGTAAAATTACTGTGTAGATTTTTTTCAAGAATTACTTTTTATATTTATTTGCATTACATTTAAATAAATTTTTAATGTGCCCCTCTGGTTAAACACTGGCCCCTCCTTGGCCCCCCTAGAAAAATCTGTTTAGAGCCGCCACTGAAAATGATACCTTTCAGTGCGTCACTGTCCTCTACGAGGATTTTCTACAAATGAAATTTCATTTTTCTAATTCTGAAACGAATGTGAAATCCCTCCATGATGGTTTATGTACTATTGTGTATGTGTTAGTTAAGTATAGAGATCTTACTCTTTATATGCATGCTCTGTATACATGACTATTTACATTATTGTAAATCTGCTGTGCTGATATTATGTGTTTTGCACACATTATTGTCACTTTTGTCCTCCAGAGTGCGTTTCTCTGCTTTGAGTTTCAGTTTAATGAAGCAACTTGAATTTAAACAAATTCTTTCAACAGTGAAAGTAATGTGTATGAGAAATATTTTCCATACATAAAAAAAATTAACAAAGCTCAACTCTACTACTGTACGTGGTTTCATTTATTTTAGCATCAGTGAATAAAATCATGTTTTGAGGTAGAAACTAAAATTCCTTAAATTGTTTAAACACTGAATTTACACTAAATGTTTGAATGACATTGCATCAGAAAACAAAATTTCAAGTGTTTCTATCTGAAATTCATACTGTTAGTATGACATAAGGGTTCAAATACTGTTAGTAGCTACTGAATGATTAATAAATTCTGAAAAAACAGCCCTTATTTACATATTTACATCTTTACAAGTACATAATAAATGTGATGTTCAGTAGACAGACATCTATTGTGTAATTAAATAGAGTGTGAGAAACAAACCCTCCGAGACAATAGAGCTCAACAGGAGAACAGGGGTCAAAGGTCAGTGACCTCATTTTAAACTTTTATAGTTCCATCGTTGTGCTCTATTCCTTCATCTTTCATTCACATGCACAGATTTGCAACATGTTTGCATTATTAGGAGGCTGTCAAAAAAGTTACACCTTGATATTTTTATTTAAATTAAAGCACACTTTGTCAAATTAACTCTAATATTTGTAAACTGATAGTTCTAATGAAAAACAATTTATATTTGTACAAGTTATTTAGCATTATGCACTTTAAAATTTAATTGATCACCAAATGTGACAAAACTTACTTTTCTGTTAATTATATTATTGTAAAATGCAAACATGAAAAGATAAAAACTGCTTTTAACTTCAGTTCTGTTAGTGTCACTTAAAGATCCTCAAATGTCTCTTTATCTGCAAATACATATGTCACATACGTCAACCTGTAGTCAATGGTTTTTATCTGGTATTAGATGAGAAGCATTCAGCAGCGTCCCGAGGGAATTTTTGTTATAGGATCAAGCTGTTATTAGCATCTGAATAGGCACATGTCTATTGTTATGTGTGGGAAAGCTCTGGTACCCAGAATCACAGCTCAATGTCATTAGCATCCCAAAAACTGCAATTCAGCGCAATGTTTTGTGACTCAGAAACGAGAGAAAACAGCCCTGCTCTCATCCATTTCAAAGGTATTTTCAGTTTTTAAAATTTAAGTTAAACGTTTTTTAAATTGACCAATCAGTCTGGAGCTTTAAAACACTTCACAAGACATTTCACTGTTTAATATCCACAACCTACAAAGTCGCAAATAGAAGTGTATTTAAAAATGTCTCTCAGTTTAACATGAGCAAAACATTAGACAAATCTCTCAAATTCCACAATCAAGTCAAAGCCACATTCAAAAGGATTTTTATTTTATATAAAAATGAGCAAAATGATGCATCTTTGTAATAAACAAATACATCAAGGACTTCATTATAACTTTAAACTGTAGCGTTCTTTTTAAATTTGAGTCCATAATCCATAAATACGCTTCCTCCAGTGAAAAAATCTCCATCAAAATCCACAGACATATTTGTCTTTTAAACTGTGATTGATCTGTGCAGATCTTTCTCCTGATTCAGACCCAAAGACTCATATTTTACCTGGAAGCAACAGTTTGTAGTATTTTGATGGATTTGTTTCTTACTAACACGCAGCTCTTTACTTCAAGAAATTGATATTAATTAATGGACTGGAGTCTTGTGGATTATTGGGATGTTTTTATCAGTTTTTTTGGACTCTTATTCTGACGGCACCCATTCACTGCAGAGCATCCATGGCTGAGCAAGTGATGCAATGCTACGTTTCTACCAGTTTGTTCACATGAAGATACAAACTCATCTATATCTTCGATAGCCTGAAGATGAGTACATTTCAGCAAAAACAATATGTTTTCAGAAATATTACAAAAGGAGCTATTTTAACTCTTTACCCATAAAAAAAAAACATCTCATGATTAGCTTCATAAACAAACCCCAGGAATATTTAATGCTGGTTGATAACTGAATTGTCATGCATAATGAAAACCATCTGAAGGACTGTAAATGATTAAACAAAGTCACTTTTTTTTTGATTGTTTTATTTCGCCTCAGACTGATTGAAATACATTCAATGGCCTTTACGTTTCTTAATTTAAAACAAATTCCTTCACAGAAGGAAACAACATTTCACTTACACAGTGAAAAGGTTTTTACAATGCAACCCTTGCAAAAGGCAGTTCAGAAGCACAGTACATGGTACTGACAGAAAGATGAGGAATAACCTCTTGAAAAATAAATCCATGATCTTTTCAGATCTACATATTATTTTCTCAGAAACACAAATATGAGCCCAGCTGGGCTTCAAATAAATCTCAATAAGATTGAAAACAACCATAAATATTAATTCCAAATATTGGACACTGACCAACTCTTGGCCAAACTTATAAAACATGAGTAACATGTTGTTCAGATTAGATCATTTTGATCAAATTTGAATGAAATTTAAAGACTTATTATAAGCCCAAGTTAAGGCACCCTAATACAGGACAGTGATACACTGATACATCATATCATCATCATAAAACAACAAATATGATCAAAAAGATCAATAAATGATTTCCGCCAGTTGCAAAAAATAAAAAGTGTTTCAAAATGAAACAAAGATAAAGCTGATTTGACTGCATGGTCACATAATGCATCACCTCAAAAGTGAAAATTATACCCAAAGGATATGAAAAATGCATTTTAATACACTTTTAGACTAATAAGTCCAATTAAACCTGCAGAGGCACAGTGTGCCAAGATGGGATTCAAACTAAAAACAGTTAAAGGACATTTTCTCAAACAGAGAAAAATCTTCACAGAAGATCGAATCATCGGAGCACTTAACAGTGCAAATATCTCTTCCAAACTGGAACTCATGAAATACTTTTCTTCGAAAAGAGAAACTAAAAGTATAAAAGTGTCCACTGAATCTAGTGTAGATGTTCAGTCTGAGTCTGTAAGGCTCTCTCAAGGCCTCCAGGTGGCGCTCTTGTTGACATTCATGTCTTTGCTGGAGGTCTTCTGGTCTGGAAGGACACTTTCCCTCCTGTTCTGATCACATGATGTCTGCAGCTTCTGGAAGTGCTTCAGCAGTCTTCTCTGGCTGTGTGTCTTCATCTCATCTCTGAACAGGAAGTGCACAATCTCACAGACTCTCCTGAAGAAGCCTTGATTGACAGCATGTGAACTGGAGTTGTGTCGTTGCAGGAAGCTGAGCTTCATCTCCAGGAAATCATCTTGAATCAGTCTGCTGCTCGAGGAACTCTGGAGCAAGAAGACACTTGAGCTGCTCGATGCTGCTGTTGATACCATCTCTGCACATCTTCTCCACCATCGGCTTTCTCAGCTGCAAATGAAGACAGAAAAGCATCAGAGAAGTGTCCTTGGAATAAACCAGTGATTGAGAAGAGCCGTGAAAGCTGCTGCAGTAATGCTGCTGTAAGTAGGATGTGAATGTACCTTGTTGTTGAGAGGGAGAAGCTCCTTTGAGATGATTGTAGCTGTCATGTCTGGATCTCTGTGCTGTTGATCTCTCTGTTCAGACTGAGTCTGGTTTGCACTGGCTGCAGCTCCTCTATTTATACTCCCAAATCTCCATATGAATGTGTGAGGCTTGAGCTTGTTGGAGTTTCTCACCGTTTGGAGCCAATGGAAGAGCTCAGACAGACAATGAGGGATGTGGAGCGCCACATGCTCAATGATCCTCCATCAGGAGCTCAAAGGAGCAGGTGGAGAGTGACTCTGGGAAAGTGCTGAGAGCTCATGTTCACATCAATGACACTGAAGCAGCACACGCTCATCATTACTACAAACACACGTGGAGAAGCTTTTGCAGAGCATCAGACAGCTCTATTCTTATTCATCATATTAAATGAAAAAAATTACAACACTTAATATTATTTAAAAATGAAGTATTGTAATTATAAAAATTTGTCAAATATGATTAAAAAAATTATTAATTTATTTGTGAATGAATAAATACGGTCATCTGGTTTTAGTTAACCATATGTGTGTTGTACTTATACTCATGTATACAATCACATAAAATTCATTTTTTCAGATGTTTACAGATGATTGCATTTATATCTAAAGCTTTAGAGTTGTGTGCTTGAATTCAGACATCATTGTCTCCATTGTCTGAGACTCCAGGACTCCAGATCCTGTGTGTGTGTGTGTGTGTGTGTGTGTGTGTGTATGTGTGTGTGTGTTGGTCAGTGTGAGTTGGTCTCATGTGAGGTTCCCACACTGACTCTCTGTGTTCACATCAATGAAGCACAAAAGCGTCCGAGTCCTGAATGGAGCTTTAGTGACGCTGAAGACTCAGAGATCAACCTGACGTCACCAACCATCTGGAGGAAAACCTGCTGATGAACAGCAACATGTCATCACACACCTTCTGATCAGAAATAGTCTCATGCAGTGAGAATATGCAAAAATATGTATTTTTTTTCCTGCATATTAAATTTATCATGGCATATGCAAAACATCACATCTTTTTATCAAAGCTGTTTTTTTTTTTAAGATTTTAGCAACATTTATGAGTCATGTTTGTATTTAAATGACAAAAGTGTCTTGAGCATCTGATGCAAAAGTTTAGTCATTATAAAAGCTCATGATGCATAAAGGAAAATCAACCGTGTTAGTGCAGGAATTCTGTTCCCGCTGCTGATGACATCATCAGTGACATCATTAAACCAGCTCGTCAAGCTCATGCATGTAAATCTCCAGAAGTGTGTGTTCTCCCTCGTGTGTTTGTCAAATCCTGAGCTTGTGTTGGGGTTTAGGATGCTAATGACACGAGAACTGTGACTCTGTTCTCCAGAGTTTCTCACACACACAACAACAGAAGTGTGTCTATTCACATGATAATGAGCCTCAATACAGGACAGACTCCCTACAAGCTTTCTCACGCCGCTGAAGCTGAAGATTTGTTGAAATAGACATACATTTTCACATCAATCTGAAGACTAATTTCTTAAAATAAAACATATGATTCAGTTCTTTTCCTTTTGGACTCATACAATCAGTGTACGAAGTTAAAATAGTATAAAGTCTGTTAGTTGAGTTCTGTTGTCTCTGAGGGTCTTTGAGTGAGTTCAGTTTCTCACGCTCTGGTCATTCACTAAATTCAGTTACACAACAATAGACATGTGTCCTACTGAAACCCAAAGCAGACACACGTCTCCAAATGATTACTGCTTTAAACTGGTCAAACTGGCTGCTAGTTGCTTCTCTGACACAAGTAATATGAATCAATCTGAAACACTTGCAACCTGATTTAAACAGCTGGCAATCCTTTCTGTCTCTTTATATTTTGAAGATAAATGAATCCATATTTACTAAGAATAAAACTGCATTTCAAATATATGGTCATTTATGGTTTCCTTGGATTAAAACAATTCAGATTATTAATACCTGAGAAATGAGAAAAATATATTTTTGTCACTTCAAGCAGTTTACTGTAGAATTACTTTTCAATATTGCTGGACTTAATTTTGCATAATTTCCCTGAGGGATCTAATTTAAAAATCAAATAATCACAGTATCTGACCTAATCTAATTTTTAGAACTCTTTTGATGAGAATTGCCACAAAAAAAAATAAATAAAACAAAAATAAATAAATAAATAAATAAGTGGAAGAGAGAGTATAATCAGAAAAATGTACAAAAAAAAAAAAAAAAATCCAAGATTTTCGCTCCTCTTTTTTAATTCTTGCTGCACATATAATTATTCCATTAAGAGCTTTTTTGTGGCAATTAAGTTTTGTTTGTGTAAGAATTATTTAAAAAATACTGACGTACTATTGCAAAATATTAACTGGAAAATACTAGAAAAACTTTATTGCTCAAATATTAACAATCTAAATAATTTTAATTGTACAAAATATTCCTTTCTTTTCATGATCGTGTTTAAAATATGACATTTTATGACAAAACAGAATGCAACAGCAGAAAGTACATTTGAACTTGTTTTTATTATTTTGTGTTGACATGATTTCATTATGAAAGCAAATAAATTGGTGATAACATATCACATTAAATGCATTGCAATTAAATGCATTAAAAGGTCTCCAAAAATATTGATATTGGGATTCACATCAAATACATTTTATTAAACTTTACAAAAGTCATGTGACATTAACATTCCTCCACATGAGGGGTGAAAGTAAAGCATAACAGAAAGAGTAGTGCTTAATGTGAAGGTAATTAAGGGTTAATCACAATTTTATGATGACATATACATCCACAGGTGTCAAACTCAACAAAAGTGAGTTATTTGCATGGCAGAAAAAACACTGAACCACATTTAGATGTGATTCTATGATATGATTAAATGTCCTATGAGGACAACTGAGTGTTTATCATACTGACAAAATATTCAAAACCAGCTCCCAATGTGGGATATTTGTACTTCACATAAAGCAAAGGTTTACAATTGTGTAATAAGAAATGTAATTGTCCTTCACTGAAGGTGTACACAAATGCATTAAACAATACACAACACATCCAGCAAAACTGGATTCATAAAATCAAATCCAATTAAACTAAGTTGCACCTAACATAGATGTGAATTATAAAATCTGAGACAGATTAACAGTCTTTGCACATCAGAAAGAAATATTGTGAACTAAATTGTGGTTCACATCCTCTGTGTCTGATAAAGATTTGTTTTCCTGGTTTGCTTTCCTTCAGGTGTCAGGTGTTAAAATCAATGCATTTGCTGTTACTGTGAAGTGCAGCTGATAGAGGAACCGCCACTTTTACTTCATTAGATGTTTCAGAAACCACTGGTGTTTCAGTAGATGCTTCTGCTGGGTTTCATCTCCAGGAAATCATCTTGAATCAGTCTGCTGCTCGAGGAACTCTGGAGCCAGAAGACACTTGAGCTGCTCGATGCTGCTGTTGATACCATCTCTGCACATCTTCTCCACCATCGGCTTTCTCAGCTGCAAATGAAGACAGAAAAGCATCAGAGAAGTGGCCTTGGAATAAACCAGTGATTGAGAAGAGCCGTGAAAGCTGCTGCAGTAATGCTGCTGTAAGTAGGATGTGAATGTACCTTGTTGTTGAGAGGGAGAAGCTCCTTTGAGATGATTGTAGCTGTCATGTCTGGATCTCTGTGCTGTAGATCTCTCTGTTCAGACTGAGTCTGGTTTGCACTGGCTGCAGCTCCTCTATTTATACTCCCAAATCTCCATATGAATGTGTGAGGCTTGAGCTTGTTGGAGTTTCTCACCGTTTGGAGCCAATGGAAGAGCTCAGACAGACAATGAGGGATGTGGAGCGCCACATGCTCAATGATCCTCCATCAGGAGCTCAAAGGAGCAGGTGGAGAGTGACTCTGGGAAAGTGCTGAGAGCTCATGTTCACATCAATGACACTGAAGCAATGTCATAACCAAATCAGTGCCATACTGAGATTTCATTTCCTCTAAAATAACCACACAGTATCACAAAAATGAGCAAAGCAATGACATTTTTAAAAGAATTTAAATGCATTATGTGTGCATTTACACAAACACATGTTTCTCCTGGAGTTTAATCGTTTGTGAATGAAATCAACACAGTTTATAATCAGTTAAAATGCTGTAATTAAACACACTATTTTAGGTCAGTGTAACAGGATATTCTGGTGAAGCAGCTGTTCTATGAGTTCTGTGGTTGTACCTGTTCTCAGGATCGTGTTTCACATACACACACACACACACACACAGCTGGTTCATGGCACAATGTGGACCCCGATCACACGCCCCAGCGCTCCTGGATCTGGTGGAGCCACAGAGACACACAGCTTCCCACACTTCTGTATCATCATTAAATCACTCACACAATAGAAGTGTGTCGGCTCTCACAGGTCTGGACTAACTGGGTTTCTGGAGGGAAGCCTGAAGCATGCTCACCAACTTTTTGTTGATTTATTTACGTACTTAATGTGTTGCGAGCATTTCAGTGATCCATTTTTATAAATTTTTGTGTTTTGATTTAATGAGTGACCTTTTAAAAACACTATCTATTAATAGTTACAAAAAATTCTTTATCTACAAATATTACTGTATTTTGTTCTTGATTGCAAGTGAATATTGATTAAAAAAAAGAAGAATCTAGAAAAATACACATAACATTTATTTAAACTCATTAAATCAACTGCATTTCTTTTTTTAATTATAAGAATACAGCAGACATTTTCAATAAATCCCCAATGCTACATATTGAATGCAATATTTTTTTCTAACTTTCAAAAAATATTCTCTGTGTTTTCGAAGTTATAACAAAAAAATGTAATCTATTTTAAATTAAAACTGATATTTTTATTGTTATTTAACACTGGCGGCAGATATTAAGTGAAAATTGATTAAAAATGAAACCACTTTACATCAAACTATAAATTCAGTTTGCCATTGAATCATCACATACAGTAAATATGTGATGAAACGGCGGAGTCAGTTAGATCCATCTGCAGCAGTTTATTAATACAGGTGAGTAAGCAGAGAACAGCTGACATAAACTCAGGCTGGCAATGAAAAGGAACTTAAGCGGACGTTCGTAGAGAACTTAGATAAACTCCTCAATAGGGTAACAACGATCAGAGATACTAACAATACAGACCAGGGGTAAATCAAAACTTCACAAAATATAAAAGGGAATAGCAGTCAATATAAAGGGGAGAACACAAGGTGCAGGTGAAAATACTAGAAGGTAATCAAGATAATTAAGCAGGGTTAGACAGGGATGATTGGGGAGAGGGACACTGGGAAATGCAGTCCTAATATTCAGGAGAGAGGGATCTGATACCGCCAGAGGAGGGCGTAGCAGAACGTTCCATGACATAGCCCCTCCCCTGCGAGCGGCTCCGGAAGCGAGGACCAGAACGTCGGTGGGGTCTTCCTCGGGGTCTGGGAGCAGGTCGGTCAGGATGGTCACGATGAAAGCTGGTAAGTAGAGAGGGGTCCAGAATGTCCTGCGACCTGACCCAGGACCGTTCCTCTGGCCCGTACCCCTCCCAGTCAATAAGGTACTGTAAAGCCCCACCACGTCGTCTGGAGTCCAGTACTGCTCGCACCCGGTAGGCCTCCGCCCCGCCAACCTCAATGGGAGGATTCTGCACCTGTGTGTTCCCCTCCTGACCCTCCTCTCTCCTGGGGGTGACTGCGGGTCTGAAAAGAGACACATGAAAGGTAGGTGAGATTTTGTAATGAGAGGGAAGAGCCAACCTAAATGAGACCGGGGTGATCTGGCGCAGAATCTTGAAAGGACCAATGAAGCGAGGGGATAATTTCTTGCTGGGTAGTTTGAGACGGAGATCTCGGGCTGAAAGCCACACCCACTGCCCGGGACGGTACCGGGGACCCCCGCGTCGCCTGCGATCCGCGTAGTGCTGATATTTGCGAATGGCCCGCTGTAAATGCACATGAGCAGCATCCCAAGTGGTCTCGCTGCGCCGAAGCCAGGAATCTACCGCGGGGAGATCGGAGGGCTCGCCCGCCCACGGGAAGAGCGGAGGCTGAAATCCCAGGACACACTGAAACGGTGTCAGTCCAGTGGCGTGCTTAACTAACGAATTCTGCGCGTATTCAGCCCATACAAGGAAACGACTCCACTCCTGCTGATTTTGATGGCAATAGGTCCGTAGGAAACGAGTTAGGTCCTGATTCAACCTCTCAACCTGCCCGTTGGCCTGAGGATGGTAGCCCGAGGTGAGGCTTACGTTAATATTGAGCTTTGAGCATAGTTCCCTCCATACACGAGAAGTAAACTGAGGGCCTCGGTCAGTTACAATGTCCTCAGGAAGGCCAAAAAGCCGAAACACATAATTGAGGAGGGCCTCGGCGGTCTTTAAGGCTGTGGGAAGACCAGACAAAGGGATGAAACGGCATGATTTTGAAAACCGGTCTATTACCGAGAGGATGGTGTTGAAACCCTGGGACTGAGGAAGGTCCGTGACAAAATCCACGGCGATATGGGACCAAGGGCGTTGCGGTACCGGCAGAGGCTGTAAGAGACCAGCTGGTTTCAGGTGAGAAGACTTGACCATGTTACAGGTGGAACACTGATGAACAAACTTGATCACGTCAGTTCGAAGGGAAGGCCACCAGAAGCGATTGGAGACTAGCTGAGTGGTGGCCGTGATACCTGGATGCCCCGCGCTGGGAGTGCAGTGAACCCATTGGAGGACACGGTCGCGGAGCTCGGGAGGAACAAAGAGGCGGTCCCCCGGACATTCCGGTGGTACGGGCTGTTTCTGCTGAGCTGTAGAAACCTCCGTGATTAGATCCCACTGTACTGGTGCGACAATGAGAGATGAGGGCAGAATGGGAACTGGTTCAGAACACTCGTCCTTACTGTCGAACTGGCGTGAGAGAGCATCCGCCTTGCCGTTCTTAGAACCTGGTCTGAAAGTGACTCTGAAATTAAATCGGGAGAAGAAGAGAGACCAGCGCGCCTGGCGAGCATTCAGACATTTGGCGGATTTGAGATACTCCAGGTTTCTGTGGTCCGTAAGCACAGTGAAAGGATGACACGCCCCCTCCAGCCAGTGCCTCCACTCTTCAAAGGCAGCCTTCATCGCCAGAAGTTCTCGATCGCCCACATCATAGTTGCGCTCGGCTGCATTGAGTTTACGGGAATAAAATGCGCAGGGGTACATTTTAGCTGGACTACCATGACGTTGTGACAGAATGGCACCCACGCCCGTGTTAGAAGCATCCACTTCCACAATAAACTCTCTCTCAGGATCTGGGTGATGGAGAATGGGTGATGTGGTGAATCTCCTCTTTAAACTCTCAAATGCCGCAGTGCATTCCGATGACCAGCGGAAACGTCCTCCTCCTCCTTGGAGTAAAGAAGTGAGAGGAGCCACAATCATGCTGAAATTTCGAATGAATCGGCGGTAAAAGTTTGCGAAGCCCAAGAAGCGCTGAAGCTCTTTTACTGACGTGGGACGAGGCCAGTTAACCACAGCTTGTACCTTTTTGTCATCCATCACAACTCCGTCTGCGCTGATGATGTAACCCAAGAACGAGATCCGCGTCTGATGAAATTCGCACTTCTGTATCTTGGCATACAACTGGTGCTCGATGAGGCGTTTGAGAACAGCTCGCACATCCTGAACGTGCGTTTCAAGGTTGTCTGAATAAATCAGGATGTCGTCAATATACACAATTACACTCCGATTGAGCAGGTCTCTGAAGATCTCGTTGACAAACGCTTGAAAAACTGAAGGACTGTTGGAAAGGCCGAACGGCATGACCCGATATTGATAATGGCCGGTGGTTGTTGAAAACGCCGTCTTCCACTCATCACCCTCCCGAATACGAATAAGGTTGTAAGCATTTCGTAGGTCGAGCTTTGTGAAATATCGGGCCGTGCGGAGCATTTCAAGAGCAGCTGGGACCAGAGGAAGAGGATACCGGTATTTGACAGTTATCTCGTTGAGACCCCGATAGTCTATGCACGGTCGGAGACCCCCATCCTTCTTCTTGACAAAAAAGAAACCGGCAGAAGCAGGAGATGTTGAGGGGGTAATGAAGCCTTTGGCAAGCTGTTCCTCTATATACAAATTCATGGCCTCGGTCTCTGGCTGAGATAGGGGGTATACACGACCGCGTGGTGGCATGGTACCCGGCAGGAGCTCAATAGCACAGTCAACAGCACGATGGGGAGGTAAGTGTGAGGCTTCCCGCTCGCTGAATGCTTGGGCAAGGTCATGGTAAACAGCGGGGATTTCCTGTAGATTAACGTCCACGGAGGGGCTGGCACTCAATTCAGGACCCTGGACAGCGGGCATGCATTTATTCAGACACGACGAAGACCACTGGGTAATCCTCCTCTCAGACCAGGAAATTTGCGGGTTGTGTCTCTCCAGCCACGGAAACCCCAGAATCATAGGATGAAGTGGTGAATGAATAGTGTAGAATTGGATGGTCTCCCTATGTTGCGAGCCGATGCTGAGGGTGAGAGGTGGTGTGATGTACTGGCGCTCCCCTGTCCCCAGGGGGCGTCCGTCCAAAGCTGTCACTGTCACAGAGGGTTCACAAGAGCGGAGAGAGATTTTATGAGTTCTTGCAAAGGTTGCGTCAATAAAATTTCCAGCAGCTCCCGAGTCTATAAAAGCCCTCGATTTTATAACCTGCCCATTAATAATTAACGAAATTGCCACAATGAGAGCTTGGGAAGAGAGTGAACGTGGACTCACCGCAGCGGGGTTCCGAGAAGTGGGTTTCACCGGGCAGGAAGCCCTGAAATGACCAGCCAGACCGCAGTACATGCATAAACGATTGCGCCTTCTCCTCTCACGTTCCGCCTCGGAGAGCTGGGTGTATCCAATCTGCATGGGCTCGGGCTCTGAGGTGCATACCGGGTTGAAATTCAGGCTGGTCCTGACTGGAGTGCGGCGAGCCCGGATGAGATGATCGAGCCGGATGGCAAGTTCCATGATCTGACTGAGAGTCTTTCCATCATCACGACAAGCAAGTTCCCCCTGCAGCTCCGTATTCAACCCCTTCCGATACAGTAGTTTGAGAGGATCCTCCCCCCAGCTGGTCTGAGCGGCGAGCGTACGAAAGGAGAGAGTGTAATCCGCTGCAGTGGAATTCCCTTGCCGCAGGGCGAGTAACAGTTCCCCTGGATCCTTTCCTCCAGCTGGGTGCTCAAACACCTCCCTGAATAGGGTGACAAAAGCATCATAGGAAATAGACGTAAGCTGACCTCCTGACCATAGTGCCGTTGCCCACTCCAGCGCTTTTCCCGTAAGCAGGGTGCAGATGAGAAAGATGCGGCCCTCATCGGTGCGATGTTCTGGAGCCTGCTGGCTTAGATAGAGCTCGCACTGCAACAAAAATCCCTTGCAAGTGGAGGGTGAACCGTCATACTTTTCAGGCAGGGATAATCTTGGATTGTTTGAGATCGTACTCACGACTGGCAGCGGAGGGACAGGTGCGGTGGGAGCTGCGGCCTGATTAGCCGCTGCAATCTGCGGGGTTAGTGCCTGAACAGATCTGACAAGTTCCTCTGTGAGCGAGGTTAGTTTTACCAGCTGCCGCTGATGTGAAGCGAGCACCGCTGCCTGGGATGAAACCTCATTGGCGAGGTGACGAAACTCTGCTGGATCTTGAGTTGGTGAAGTTTTCTGTGATGAAACGGCGGAGTCAGTTAGATCCATCTGCAGCAGTTTATTAATACAGGTGAGTAAGCAGAGAACAGCTGACATAAACTCAGGCTGGCAATGAAAAGGAACTTAAGCGGACGTTCGTAGAGAACTTAGATAAACTCCTCAATAGGGTAACAACGATCAGAGATACTAACAATACAGACCAGGGGTAAATCAAAACTTCACAAAATATAAAAGGGAATAGCAGTCAATATAAAGGGGAGAACACAAGGTGCAGGTGAAAATACTAGAAGGTAATCAAGATAATTAAGCAGGGTTAGACAGGGATGATTGGGGAGAGGGACACTGGGAAATGCAGTCCTAATATTCAGGAGAGAGGGATCTGATACCGCCAGAGGAGGGCGTAGCAGAACGTTCCATGACAAAATACTTCCACAAATCCCCATTCCTAATCAAACTGTGAGAACAGTGAAATCCCGAGTGCTCATGCCCTCAATTATTCTCCCACAGCTGACCCTCCAGATGGCACTATTGAAAATACCACCCCACCCGTCCACTAAAGAGCTCAATTAAAAGCCCACGGACCAGTGACTATCACGACAAGCCTATTGTTCCATTTTCCTCTGATTGGCTGGCTTTGGATATGTTTTGGTATAAAAGTGGGCTAGATAGAGGGTCTTGTGTGAGATTTGGTTTAGCCACTGAGAAAGAGCCACACAGATCTCTCAACCACCGAAACTCAACATCAGCACCAAACATGCCTTCCTACATGGACATCACCCCTCAAGACAACGTTCACCATGCTAGGTAAGAAAGGCATTGAAAGCAACCTGCAATAGTTTAATTTTACTGCTTGATATTATTTCTATATACTTACAATGACACTAAAGATGCTTTCTTCTGGATTGCAGGTGCAAACTCTACAGCTTGGAGAGAAAATGTTTCAGCAAAGTGGAGAAACTGAAATCTTCTTTTGAAGACCACCTCCAACACGGTATTCCCACATCCGACATTTTGGAGAAGACCGTGTCCTTCTTCAGCTCAAAGAAGGCCTTAATCTTCCCCAGCGGCTACTCCAGGTGTTCTCGTGAAATTCTGCGTCTTTCTCCCACTCCAGATCAGGACGTTACGCCATTGTTTTAAAGTCAACGTCCATCACAGACTGACCTGTACATTAAAGGGTCATCAAGACAAGCACTTGATCAGATCTCATGTGCTCGCACATCTACCTCAGAGGAAAATAGCACTTTGCATGTTCTCTCTGGACTTTTTATTCCCTCTAAAGGACTGATTATGTCTTTGTAAAGTACACATAAAGGAAATTGTGCATTGAGTGTAATGAAACCACCAAGCTGAGGATGCATTTTGTGCGATTAGATATAAAATTCTGCTGTATTTTTCTCTTGAAGAGACATTCACTGAATGTTTTTAAAACCATTTGACCATGCTCTCTTTTTGAGGACATGCAAAAACTTTTTAAAGATACAGTGTATCATTTGGTTATTTTTGTGATGATGTTTTGAATCATTTGTATAATGCTCTAGTTTGTTTTTATAAAATAAATGATTGAATTGCATCAATGTCTTCCTTTAATTATTGGAATTTGGGCAAATTCAGAAGAAAGAACTTGCTATATCTACTAAAACAGCTTAGAAAACCAACTTCTTAAATGTCTAATCATTTTGGTACAAGAGCTTTTTAGGTTTTCAGTGTGTCTGAATTACCTGTAAAGGACATGGGTTGACCAAACCACTATTTTACCTGATTACAATTATATGGACACAGATAACATGCACATTTATATCAACTTTTTCCAAACAAACCTGCGTTATAAAATATGGGGACATTTCCGGTTTTGTTAAGTTCTCTGACTTCCACTACCGGTTTTAAAACGTATTTTTCTAATAACTATTAGCATTTTCTGTCCATCAAAATGATGGAAAGTAGTTTTAAATCCTGGAAAATAACTGGTAATCGCAACTTAGATATAGACATTCATCTGCTGTCAGTAACACAACCGTTACCTTAGAACTTTTGGGGCTATCTATGGTCACTAATATGCTTTAAATTGTGACCTTTTTATATTTTCTTTTGGTCTCCAATAGTTATGAGATTGTAAAGATAGTGAGTAATATATATACAGAGTGAAACATTCTGAGGACACAGGTGTGTGAGTGGATAAAACACAGGTAAAGAGACACACTTTTGGTGTTCAGCCAAGTTTGGGAGCTGTGGCTCTCAAAGCACTTTTATATATAATGAGCTGCTGAACGATTTGATGTATACAGAAGCCTTTTAGGTTTTATTTGCAAATAATTTTACTAGTTTATGCAATGGCATGAAATTTGTGAAATAAAGTAAATTTCTTTTTTTTTTTCAGCCCGTCAGGAGGTTTTCCTCCAGATGGTTGGTGACGTCAGGTTGATCACTGAGTCTTCAGCGTCACTAAAGCTCCATTCAGGACTCGGACGCTTTTGTGCTTCACTGATGTGAACACAGAGAGTCAGTGTGGGAACCTCACATGAGACCAACTCACACTGACCAGCACACACATACACACATATGCTTCATCTGGAGTGTGACGTCACCGCAGCAATGATAATGCTGAATAAATTATGACATGTTTTATTAATTACAACATGCTAAATCTTAAATCTGGAAATGTATGCACTTAAATCTAGTCAATAATGTAAGAAATAAGTTATACATCGAACATTTTCTTACATAAATAAATTCATCCTTTGACAAACAAACACACACATACATATGTGACCCTGGAGCACGAAACCAGTCTTAAGTTGCTGGGGTACATTTGTAGCAAATTATTTGATTAGTAATATGTATTGCTTAGAACTTCATTTGGACAACTTTAAAGACAATTATCTCAATATTTAGATTTTTTTTGCACCCTCAGATTCCAGATTTTCAAATAGTTGTATCTCAGCCAAATATTGTTCAATCCTAACAAACCATACATCAATAGAAAACTTATTTATTCAGCTTTCATGTGAAGTATAAATCACAATTTCAAAAACTTTACCCTTATGACTGGTTTTGTAGACCATAGTCATATATTTATATATATGTACAAACATGTATGCATATGTGGAGAGGAAAAATGTGTGTGTTTGTAGTAATGATGAGCGTGTGCTGCTTCAGTGTCATTGATGTGAACATGAGCTCTCAGCACTTTCCCAGAGTCACTCTCCACCTGCTCCTTTGAGCTCCTGATGGAGGATCATTGAGCATGTGGCGCTCCACATCCCTCATTGTCTGTCTGAGCTCTTCCATTGGCTCCAAACGGTGAGAAACTCCAACAAGCTCAAGCCTCACACATTCATATGGAGATTTGGGAGTATAAATAGAGGAGCTGCAGCCAGTGCAAACCAGACTCAGTCTGAACAGAGAGATCTACAGCACAGAGATCCAGACATGACAGCTACAATCATCTCAAAGGAGCTTCTCCCTCTCAACAACAAGGTACATTCACATCCTACTTACAGCAGCATTACTGCAGCAGCTTTCACGGCTCTTCTCAATCACTGGTTTATTCCAAGGACACTTCTCTGATGCTTTTCTGTCTTCATTTGCAGCTGAGAAAGCCGATGGTGGAGAAGATGTGCAGAGATGGTATCAACAGCAGCATCGAGCAGCTCAAGTGTCTTCTGGCTCCAGAGTTCCTCGAGCAGCAGACTGATTCAAGATGATTTCCTGGAGATGAAGCTCAACTTCCTGCAACGACACAACTCCAGTTCACATGCTGTCAATCAAGGCTTCTTCAGGAGTGTCTGTGAGATTGTGCACTTCCTGTCCAAAGATGAGATGAAGACACAGAGCCAGAGAAGACTGCTGAAGCACTTCCAGAAGCTGCAGACATCATGTGATCAGAACAGGAGGGAAAGTGTCCTTCCAGACCAGAAGACCTCCAGCAAAGACATGAATGTCAACAAGAGCGCCACCTGGAGGCCTTGAGAGAGCCTTACAGACTCAGACTGAACGTCTATACTAGATTCAGTGGACTATTGTTTTCTTTTTTGAGGAAAGTGTTTATTAAATTCTAATTTGGATTTTTTTTTATATAAAGTATGTTATTATACATTAATAACTTTGCTTCACTTTGCTTTGAATTAGAAATTATGCATATTGATGTATAATGTGCAAGGCATGTATTCAGCTGTTTGAATACTTTCTGTTATAGAAAGAATTACATTTCCCATCTATTTTGATGAACTGTCTGTTACTTATTTAAAGTAATATCAATTTGTGCTTCACAATGAAGCTAGATTTTTTTTTTTACCTCATACGGAGCCTTTGAGTAAATAGATATTTCTTATTGTTTGAGGATATTTGGACAAATCTTGTCAGTTTATAAACCGTTCCTTTTTGGAACAAGTTCTGTTTTATGTACCCTTTCCTTTCATAAAGGCATGCATTGTGATGAAAACTACGTTTTCAATGACTCACTTGTATTGTATCAATGTACATGTGTATTTGACATTGCATGTGTGATGTGCAAAACATCTGTTTTCTCATTAGAGATCTAATAAATCAAACTGCTTTTCAATCCACTTTCAATTTTCACTGGAATTCACATTTATGAGCACAACATTTTTAATACAAAAAATGTTTAATAAGTGATGTCAGCTACAACATGTTAAAACAATTCTCAAACTCTGTGGTTTTCAATTCCGTCTTTGCGTACCATCACTCTGCACACTGCCATGATTTTAGTTCAAAAGCAGCATAGGTTTTATTTAAAGGGCAATAGACATGCATTTAAGTTGTATTTATTTACAGAGGTATATTATGTCACATTTCACACATCTCTTGTAAATTTAATCCATGTGAAAAGAAGCTGCAGGCCGTGAATTAATTTCCAGGGATTAGGGAGCATGTCAATCGTTCATACATGGATATACAGTTCATACATGGATCTCTCTTCTAAAGAGCTGATCTGAATCAGGTGTGTTAAGAGACATGCAAAATATACAGAGCAGTGGTATTTGAGGACTAGAATTGAGAACCCCTGTTCTAACTAGATTAAATCCAAAGGAGCATGCATGGCTCTCTTGAGTCTTGAAAGTCTATGAAAGTGTAGGTGATCTTTGCACCAATCTAAGTGGCGTCGATGGCATAAGTGCATCTGATTGGTCCTTTGTGTAACAGAGTTATATACAAAGTGTGTCTCCACTTGCAAATAATGATATATCAAATAATCACATTTACAAATGACTAGATGGAAAAATGTTTATCAGAGCTTCCTATTGGCTGGCTGGTTCTACGTGCTGTGTACGCCCCTGTTGCGTTCGTCAGTTCATTTGTAAAAAGGCCAGTGGTAAGTTGTGTGTTTGGTAGCTCTGAAATTCTGTCTGTTACTGTCTACAAAATGTGTGAGACATCATGAGCAACAGCATGTATTCGATATCAAGACAAGTGCTAGACATTGGGGAAGAGTGTAAAAGATGTTTGTTTTATTTTAGCGTGCCAGCACGAGGAGTGTCGAATATGCTGGAACTGATCAACTCACTCTGTGTTATCCTGTTTTCTCAGGTAAAGGTTATGTTGTGGTTTTGTGACAATATAATCCTTCAACAATGTTTAATATTTTTTTTAATTTTCACTCTCGGTCAGTTCATTTGTAAAAAGGCCAGTGCGTGCCAGCACGAGGAGTGTCGAATATGCTGGAACTGATCAACTCACTCTGTGTTATCCTGTTTTCTCAGTGAATAAAAAAAACAAAGGCTGGGAGAAGAGTTTGGTTTTCACGAGCTTTATTGATACACAACACAACGCAGAAAAGATTAAAAGAAAAGACCAGTTACATTGGTGCCGTGATCGGTCTTTCTAAGCACCTGTGTCGGACGCGCAACGTCAGGCGGAACCCGGCATTGGCGTGCAGCTGAAACGTGAAAATCTGTGCACGCGGACGTCGGGGGATCGTCGCGAGGCGGAAGTCGGAGGATCGGCGCGAGGCGGACGTCGGGGGATCGGCGTGTGGCGTTACTTTGGAGCTTCTGTGCACAGAGGACTTGAGGCAATCGAAACAAAGTTCAGAGTTTGACACGGGTGGAGCTTGGAAGTGAAGACGAGGTGGTTGCTTGCACTACTACATGAATACAGGCATTGAATTGAGTATATATATATTTTTTTAGGTTTATACAAAATTGAATTGCTATACTTATTCTCTGAAATATTTCTGGGTTCAGTTACTAGTAGTGTGATTTTTGGAAAGACATGGAAAAGTATAACACACCAGGCCTGGGCAGAGGGAGAGGGGTGTACCAGACTGATGTAACATTTTCTGTGGATAGAGGGCTTACTGGCTATCCACTTACTTCCACACCATGTGTAGCTTTTCAAAATTGTGGAGAAACTCTCAAAACTGATCAGTCCGGGGGTAATATGGCAGATAGGACTGCATTAGGGACTTCTACTGAAGGGGGCAGTATTCCTGTAGATATGTTGGTCACTGTTGTGAAACAAATAGGTCAATCCATCAGTGAAAATATTGTATCTTGTTTGGAATCAAGAGTGTTGGGAGGTGGGGAAGGATTCAGAGCTGAACAACCTGGCAGTAGCATACTCTCTGGAACACAAAACCTGAAGCTGGTATTACAGTCTGATGTTAAAGAGCCAGCATACTATCGAGGGGATGGTTCTGATAAATGCACAGTGTATGAATGGGTGGAATTGATGTCAGTATACTTGCGTAAGCGTGAGTATAGCCAAGAATGTCAGGCTGAAGAGGTTTTGGGCCGATTAATGGGGAGGGCACGGGACGTTGTTAAAATAGCTTTACGCAACTACGCAAAAACTGACCTGACTAATGGCCCTGGACCTATTTTTGACATCCTGAAGCAACATTTTGGTGAAACTGTGCACTCTGCTATGCCCTTAGCTGATTTTTATGCTACACTGCCCTTAAAAGGAGAAAGTCCATTTGATTATTGGATAAGGTTAAACAGGGCAATTGATGTAGCAGAGGACTGCTTGAAAAGACAAGGGAAGAAACTTGATAATCCATCTCAGGAGGTGACCGTTATGTTTGTTAGACATTGCCCAGATCCCCAATTGCAGCTGATTTTCAGATGTAAACCCCAGCAACATTGGACAGCTGCTGAAGTGCAAGAAAGGTTGGATGAATTTCAAAGGGAAAACAAGTATACACGAAATCAGTTATCATGTTTAGCTCAGAAACAAGAAACTGTATTGCATGTTTTACCTACTGCTCATGATGAAGTTAGCAATAATGAGGTATCAGTAGTCAAGTGTAATGCTCCTCAAGTACAGCAGTCTTTTGCTTGCAGTTCTGTCGAATCCTTAGAGCGGCTGATCACACGACTGGAACATGTGTTGGAAAGAGTTCCAAGTGAGATGACAAAACCTGCTGAAAAGCCTGTTCGACCGAGGCCCAAAACTAAAGGTGATAGGTGGGGCCCGTGTAAGGTATGTGGAGACTCTAACCATACCACCTCTTACCACTGTCGAGCAAATGGGCTTTGCTTTGTGTGTTTTGCACCAAATCACACACGTTTTGAATGCCCAAACATTGTTGCAGATGGGCTTGTCAGGGTCTCGTCAACGGCATGTCCCTCTGGCCAGCAGGGAAACTAAATGGCCCGCATGAGGTGGGGGGAGATGCAGGGCCCAATGAAAACCCCCAAGTATTTGATGTTGATTTGGAATCACTATATTCTACTGTGCGTGAGGAATTTGACCAAAACATGATTGTGATAGTTCAAAACACACGAAAACTGTCAATGCATGAGGGATTGTTTTATACTGACGTTTGTTTGGAAAACACACTTACTGTTAAAGGTATGATAGATTGTGGTTCTATGGCTTGCACTGTGAGCCCTGGGGTTGTGTCTAAGTTAAAGGATGCAGGAGTAGCCTTGACTGATTCGGTGACTCCAACTCATGTAGTGCTGGTCGGCTGTGGAGGGTCGAAAACAAAACCTAGTGGGATGTGTGACATAAACATGACTGTTTACGGGTGTACTGTTCAGGTTCCAACATTGATTGTTGACGGCCAAGATGATGACATCATTGTGGGTAGCAATGTGATAAAGTACCTGATCAAAGAGTTGAAAAGTCGAGGAGAATTGATTAAAAGAAGGATGTCTGTCAATAAGGATTCTGAGGATAGTAAACTTATTCAGTTGCTGGCTAATGTGGAGAGGTGGAACGGAGCAGTCGTTCCTGGAAAGGTTGGGACAGTTAAACTGAAGAATTCCGTAACACTTGAACCCTTAAAGGAGCATTTAGTTTGGGCAAAGCTTTCTAATCTAAACAATTTGTCAGCAGGCAGTGCCATCATTGCAGAGCCGTGTGGAGCACGCTCCAGACCCAGAAATATCTTGATTGGTCGTACAGTGGCAAGGTTGTGGGCTGATGGATGGGTGCCTGTTAAGGTAATTAACCCTTCATCGGTGCCCATTACTCTCAGACGTAACGCAAAATTGGCTGACATTTATCCATGTTTGGCACTGGAAGACTTTGATGATGCATGTGAAGGCGTCACAAATGGAGGGTTATTATGCCCAATCAGACAACATACCAACAATGTAGAGGGTCATGACATTTCAAGTGGTTGCAGTTTGTCTGACATTGGTGTACCCAGGAGAGACTGTGAGTTCCATGATAGGTTAACGAAGCTGGGACTCGCAGGCATTGATTTGAGTTCCTGTCATTTGTCTTCTGATTGGAAAAAAAAACTTGTTGATCTAATTGAGAAGTATGAATGTATTTTCTCTAAACACAGACTTGACTGCGGCAAAGTTGAGGGCTATGTACATCGGATAAGGCTGAGTGATGACCGTCCATTTAGGCTCCCATACAGACGACTTCCGCCTAATCAGTACGATAAGCTTAGGCAAGCCTTGGATGAAATGGAAGAGAGAGACATTATCAAGAGATCTAGTAGCGAATATGCTTCACCTCTTGTTATTGTTTGGAAGAGAAATGGAGATTTAAGACTTTGTACTGATTTTAGGTGGCTCAATGCTCGAACTATAAAGGATGCTCATCCATTACCACATCAAGCCGATGCTTTAGCTGCACTGGGTGGAAACATTTTTTTTTCCACTATGGACCTGACGTCCGGCTACTACAATGTTGAAGTACATGAGGAAGACCGAAAATACACTGCTTTCACA
Source organism: Carassius gibelio (assembly GCF_023724105.1). Taxonomy (NCBI): domain Eukaryota; kingdom Metazoa; phylum Chordata; class Actinopteri; order Cypriniformes; family Cyprinidae; genus Carassius; species Carassius gibelio. Next base: position 3,292,160 of record NC_068381.1, read on the forward strand.
TCGCCTTTTGGGTTATATGAGTATAACCGTCTTCCTCAAGGACTTTGTAATAGTCCAGCAACTTTTATGAGAATGATGCTCGGAATTTTTGGAGATCAAAATTTCTTGAGCCTTCTCTGTTACTTGGATGACGTGCTTGTATTTGCTCCGGATGAGGAGTTGGGTTTAAAGAGATTGGAGCTGGTTTTTGAGCGCCTGAAGTCTCATAATTTGAAGTTGGCTCCAGGGAAATGTCATTTTATGCAAAGGTCAGTGAAGTTTCTTGGTCATGTTGTCAGCGAGGCGGGTGTGGCTTCAGACCCTGATAAAATCAAGGTGATTACTGAAATGACAGAGTCGGATCTTATGGATGACAAAACTGGTGCTCCATCCCAACAAAAGATACGTTCTTTCCTTGGGATGGTAGTATATTATCAGCAATTTATAGAACAGTGTTCAGTAATTGCAAAACCACTGTTCCAGTTAACTGCTGGCGCTAAGGGTCAGAGAGGTAAAAAGGTTAAGAAGACTGTGTTGAATAGAACACTTACTGCAGAGGATTGGACTGATGATTGTAGGCAGGCATTTTGTCGTCTTAAGCAGGCTCTGATTGACTGTGTTTTATTGGCTCATCCAGATTTTAACAGGTCTTTCTTGGTTTCGGTGGACGCTTCCAGTAGTGGCCTAGGTGCTGTACTTTCACAAGTACCAGAAAATGGGGATATGGCAAGGCCAGTTTGTTTTGCCAGTAAGTCACTTTCATTTGCTCAGTCAAAATATCCAGCGCATCGGCTGGAATTTTTTGCATTGAAGTGGGCTGTATGTGACAAATTTAGTCACTGGCTGAGAGGTCGCCCCTTCACAGTATGGACCGATAACAACCCCCTGACATATATTTTGACAAAACCAAAACTGGATGCTTGCGAGCACAGGTGGGTTGCCAAGTTGGCGCCATTCCAGTTTGATATTAAGTACATACCTGGTTCAAGGAATATTGTGGCAGATGCTCTTAGTAGAGAGCCATTTGTAAAACAGAGCACTTTGCATCGCCTTACTAGAGTACCGTACAATTTGCTGTTGCAAGATGCGTCAGCAGTCCAAGGGGAACAAGTGCAAGAGGTTTTCAGATGGTCTGCACACCCTTTTGAGCCAAACACTGAGCCGGGTATTGAGGCAAAATGTGACATGTTGGCAGTGCATTCCCAAGCACCGGTAAGTAGGCCATCTGGTTCTTGGTCTGTGATGGAAGTGTCTGCGGTCATGGAGGCAAAAAGGTCTAATTTGGTAACCTCACATTGTGACCTTTTGTTGCCTCAGTTGATTCATCTTGTTTTACCTACTGATCAACCAATATTGAAGGGCCTGTCACGTGAAGAGTTGGCAGATAGGCAGCGGACCGACAACATATTGGCTAGGGTGATTTGTTATGTAGAAAGGGGTAAGAAACCATCTAGTCGTGAGCGTAAACAGGAGCCAGTGGAAGTTGTCAGGCTGCTTAGATCCTGGAACAAGTTTGAGATGAGAGCCGGGATACTTTACAGGGTTTCTCGGGATGTGGTGTCAAAGAAAAAGTCATTCCAATATGTTGTCCCAAAATCATTGGTGGTGACTGTGTTGAAGGGGGTTCATGATGACGCTGGCCATCAGGGCCAACAGAGGACATTGTATTTGGTGAGACAACGTTTTTTCTGGCACAAACTTGAAGCGGATGTGAGAGATTATGTCAAATGCTGCAAGAGGTGTGTTTACGGTAAATCACCTGAGCCAGAGGCTAGGGCTCCTCTTGAAAACATTATGACATCTGAACCCTTGGAACTTGTGTGTGTCGATTTTTGGTCAGCTGAGGACAGCAGGAATAAGTCAGTGGATGTACTTGTTGTCACTGATCATTTTACTAAAATGGCACATGCTTTTCATTGCCCAAACCAGTCAGCCAAAGCTGTAGCTAAGCAATTATGGAGCAATTTTTTTTGTATATATGGCTTTCCCAAACGCATTCACTCCGATCAGGGAGCGAATTTTGAAAGTGCATTGATTTCTGAGCTGTTGTCAGTTGCAGGGGTGGAAAAGTCACACACCACTCCATATCACCCAATGGGTAATGGGGGTGTGGAAAGATTTAATAGGACACTTGGAAACATGATTCGAGCACTCCCCCCTGCAGCGAAGCAAAGGTGGCCTCGACTGCTTAAATCTCTGACATTTGCATACAATTGTACGATTCATGAGACCACTGGATATGCACCTTTTCAACTGATGTTTGGCAGGACCCCGAGACTCCCAGTCGATGTGGTGTTTGGGTCAGTTTTGCGAGATAATGATGTTGTTGACTACAATGAGTACGTTAGGGAATTGATGGAAGATCTCAAACAAGCAGTGACGATTGCGAGAAGGACTGCTGGAAAACAACTGAAAAGACATGCTGCTCTTTATAACAGAAAGCTCAAGGGTGCTCCAGTAGATGTTGGGGACAGGGTTTTGTTGGCAAATAAGGGTGAACGTGGCAAGCGAAAACTGTCCGATCGCTGGGAGAGCAGTCTGTACATTGTAGTAGACAAAAATGTTGAAACAAATACTTTCAAAATTGAGAATTCTTCCTCAGGCCAAGTGAAGATTGTTCATCGTAATTTGATCATGCCTGTGAATTTTTTGCCTTTCCCTGATGATGTTGCAGAGAGACCTGTGGGAGGGGAAAGGTGTGTTGGCGGTGACCAAACTCACACGCTAGAGCACTTGGAGAGAACAGTTGATGAGAGAACAGTTGCATGGGTTTCGGAGCTTGAATCTTCAAGAGATTCCAAAAAGGGGTCAGAGGTTTCGGAAATTGGCAATGGTGCACAAGAATGGCTTGTGTGTCATAATGATTCCGGTGACCCCGTGGTATTGGCTGAGTTGGAAGACTCTGTTGGATTTGCATGTTCAATTGACAATGAATCTGATCTGGACATGAATTCGAATTTGTCTGCATTTGATCTATCATCAGATGTTGACTCTCAAAGCAATGTAACTACTGTGGTGTCAGCTCAATTTGACAGCAAAACTGATGTTGGAGGTTTGATGACTTCAGTTAGATCAAGAGCTGGAAGAATTATCAGACCGGTGGTGAGGCTTATAGAAACAATGCAAGTACAAAAAGTAGACAATAAGGTTAACGCCCCTGTTTGGATCTAATTTGTTTTATTACTACTTTTATTGTTATGCTTTTGTTTTTATTTTATTTTATTTTTTTTCTTATTTATTTATTTATTTATTTTTTTTTGATCCTGTTGTTCTCCCATTTAGTTTTTTTTTATATTGTGAATGTATTTGGTCTGTATACCAAGATGTGATTTTAAGGGACTGTTTCTATGTTGATTGAGTGTACTGAACATGTAACAGGCATGTTGACCTATGAGTTTGGAGGGGCGTAGCTAACCCCTTCTCCTCTAATTCTTTGTAAGAATAGTCTATGAACTGGAATGCTCATCAACATTCTTATCTTGGATATATTCAAATTGCATCTTGTTTTGATGTGTTTTTGTTTTGTCAAGGTGTAAATTTATATATTTCTGTTTTGTATTCTGCAGTTATTTGTACCTGAGTGTCATTAGTAGTGAGTATGTTATGCCATGGTAGGTTAGAATTGTTGCAAGTGGAGTTCAGGAGGGGAGAATGTAACAGAGTTATATACAAAGTGTGTCTCCACTTGCAAATAATGATATATCAAATAATCACATTTACAAATGACTAGATGGAAAAATGTTTATCAGAGCTTCCTATTGGCTGGCTGGTTCTACGTGCTGTGTACGCCCCTGTTGCGTTCGTCAGTTCATTTGTAAAAAGGCCAGTGGTAAGTTGTGTGTTTGGTAGCTCTGAAATTCTGTCTGTTACTGTCTACAAAATGTGTGAGACATCATGAGCAACAGCATGTATTCGATATCAAGACAAGTGCTAGACATTGGGGAAGAGTGTAAAAGATGTTTGTTTTATTTTAGCGTGCCAGCACGAGGAGTGTCGAATATGCTGGAACTGATCAACTCACTCTGTGTTATCCTGTTTTCTCAGGTACAGGTTATGTTGTGGTTTTGTGACAATATAATCCTTCAACAATGTTTAATATTTTTTTTAATTTTCACTCTCGGTCAGTTCATTTGTAAAAAGGCCAGTGCGTGCCAGCACGAGGAGTGTCGAATATGCTGGAACTGATCAACTCACTCTGTGTTATCCTGTTTTCTCAGTGAATAAAAAAAACAAAGGCTGGGAGAAGAGTTTGGTTTTCACGAGCTTTATTGATACACAACACAACGCAGAAAAGATTAAAAGAAAAGACCAGTTACATTTGCAACAGGTGTGCGCGTGCAGAGACATGTGACGCAGATGACGCAAGCACGGCGCTGTTTTAAAAAATGAACGGTCAACTCCAAAATAACGGCTTTGTCGAGTTTGACAAGCCGTCTCTCGGATATCTCAGATGTTCGACTGCGTCTCTCAGCGTCTTTACCACAAGAAACGTTCGAAACTGCGTAGAAAGAGGAAGAAAGTTTTAATGGAAATGAGGTAACGTTAACTAAGATCTGAAAGGTCATATTGCACTTAATTTGTGGTTCTCAGGACCCTATATGCTCTCACAGCCTTGGTTTTGATTGACCGGTGCCATTATGTGAATATTTAAAGACAAAAAGTGTGTGACTGTGAAATTGAGCAGTTCACTGTAATTTTACCAGAGCTAACGGTCATTAGCTCAGGTTACGCGCATAGACTGTAGGTTACGCGCTATACTGGCAGCCAATCAGAGACCAGCACGAGCTGCGGGCTTTAAAGTCGAGACGTCGCTTTTAAAATCGGCCCGAGCTTCCTTCCTCTCCCGCTGTGGGTAAACACTGTCACGGGCCACTAAAAGTGTGCCTGACACCTGCGAGTATGTCCAGTAGTCCTGACAAGATCAACAAGTTGGTGTGAGGCAATAAAAAGACTCAGACACGCGCTTCAAACAGAGAGAGTCTTGATCCTTGAGGGATTACTCCCAGCCTCAGGTTCCAGTTTATTGCATCTGTCTGTTACAGAGGTCTTTTACAGAAATGCTGATTTCTGGATGTGATTTTAACGATTTAATCTGGAAATGCTTGGATTAATTTAATTTAAACATTTAATTTGATCATAAAAAATATCAAATTTAATTTGACTTCTTGATAGAAATCAGTTAAATAATATGATAAAATGCCACATCAAAAGATTTATCAGTAACAGACATTATTATTATTATTGCTAAATGTACAGTTTAAGAATATTCCTGAGATAATTTAAAATATCTTATTGGTTGTTAGTTTTACTAAAAATGAAATATTGTGAATATTTACAAAAAAATATAGTAAAATTAAAATATTTAAGCACTTTAAAAAGTTTTTAAACCAATTAAATCAAGATTTTGTCAATTATACACACACACACACACACACACACACACACACACACATATATATATATATATATATATATATATATATATATATATATATATATATATATATATATATATATATATATATTCTTTTTTTTTTTTAGTTATATTTAAGTTACTTTTGAATAATTAAACCTGGGTCTCATCTGAATATAGCCATAGAGGCTGACTGGTGCTAAAAAGAACAAAGAAAGAAAATATATTTAATTCCCAGCACTGGATTGTGTTAGTTAAAAATAAAAGTTTGCATCAAAAATAAATGTAAATGCATGTACATCTTCAGTATAATAACGTATTTAGAGCATTAAACATTCAATTTGGTTATCAAACGACTGATTGACTAGTTGATTAATTGGAAGGAACTAGATAAGGTAAATGTAAATCCTGTAGGATTTGTACTGCCAGTGTTTGATTTGATTTGTGGAGGACGCCTCAGCCACTGGCCTCTGAGTGTGGGAAAGCTAATCCTGACTGGGACTCATGGCTTTGTAATGCTAATGAGCTCCTATAAATAGAGGAGCACGACCCTCATTCCCAACACAACTGACTCGCTCTCCTCAGAGAAACATCTCTCCGTCTGAAAGAATGGCTCCGAGCTACATGACTGACTACTCCAAACTTTCCACCAAACAGAAGCATAAAGTAAGTATTTCTCACATTTGAATCAGTTATTTCTCTTTAGTTCTGCTATGAATTCTAAAAGACAGAACTAACCGAATCTCGTCTTCTCCAAAAGTTGAGGAAACCAGTGGTGGAGAAGATGCGCAGAGATCGCATCAACAGCTGCATCGAGCAGCTCAAATCCATGCTGGAGAAGGAGTTCCACCAGCAGGATCCAAACACCAAGCTGGAGAAAGCCGACATCCTGGAGATGACGGTGGTTTTTCTGAAACAGCAGCTGCAGCCCGAGACCTCGGCTCCACAGAAAGCCCACTTTGACGGCTATTCCCAGTGCTGCAGGGAGACCGTGAGCTTCTTATCTGGAAACTACGAGGTGGACGCTGTACGTCAGCATCTGAACCACTGCCAGGAAGCCCAGAGATCATCTAAAGACCTCGCTCACGTGTCTCCAGCTTCCCATCAGATCATCAAGGTGAAGCAGGAACCGAGCGCTCGCAGACCTCTCTGGAGACCCTGGTAGATGATGACAGACTTTGACAGAAGAACTAGATGGTGGTTTTACCATCTCTTATGTAATAGGAGACACCTCCTTTTCGCTTCTACCTAGTTTGTAGAAGAAAATGGGTTTCACAATGTGAAAGTCTAATCTTATACAGAGGATTATATTCTGATAAGAAGTTTATTGTAAAACACCTCTGTAGTTTTCCTCATGGAAGGACAATAATTTGTATAAATCTTCACAATGAAGAGTTGATAAGCATCTGTTTAACTCCTGTGGAGTCTAAGTAATTATTTGCAATGTTTGATTTGCAAATGTAATGGTTTCTTCTTATGAAAGATGTGAATTTTCTTTATTTCCAATATGTAGTGGTATATTGTGCAATCATACTGTTACATACCAATAAACAACTTGAAAACCAAAAACATTCCTGCTCTCCTTTTTATTTTATTTATCGGAACAAATGCTTTGTGTTGCACATGATTAATGGACTTTTGACATTTAAGAAATTATTTTAACAAACCATCACCACATTTAAAGTTGTCAAGTGGTGCCCATTTCAGCTAATGGGATTCCATTTACACTTAATAGTCAAAGAATATTCCAAAATGACAGTAAAAAGTTAGCATTTATATTTATGCATTTGGCATGCACTTTTATCCAAAGTGATGGGGGAAAAAAGGCACTAAACCTGATAGTGTGGATCTTTCACCTTTCAAAAGGTATTAATATGCACCATTTAAGTAGTACTATGTACATTTTAAGTACTAATACGTACCTTTAAGGTACTAATATACAACCGTTAGGGGTAAAAACAAACTTTTGTACCTTTTTTTTCCAGAATGCATGAATTTTATCAGCCTTTTTGCACAACATTTTATGTGCAAAAAGCCTGATATTATCCATTAGCCAGTCATTGTTGCAAACTACACTCCTTTTCATTATTATGCAATAATGAAAAATGTTTTATCCCTTAACCTACATTGACCTATTAAATGAGTATAAAACCACATGCCAGATTTAGCAATATCTGTATTCGTCCCATGTGTCCTCAGTTTTAATATCTTCATGCCTCTCTAGCATTTTTTGAATCGTCTAATAAGTAGCATGCATTAAACTAGACTTGGCTGAGTTTGTGAGAAAACTGCGCAGGGGCTTAATGTTGGTGTTCGTTCTTTGAAACGCTTGATAATAGGTGCTGTGTGCTGTCAGCTCTGGTTTCATCAGACAGCTGGTGTGGCCGATGGAGGGGGGTCTGTGTCGCCCATCGAGTGTGGGGCTGGCTTCTCCCAGGATTTCCCACACCCGTGACTCTGGCTCCCGTTTCAGATCCGACATTAAGGAAGTGTGCCGTGCTAAATCATCCATTAGGTATGGTGGTGTGAACCCTGACCCGTCCCTGCTACTGCCCCTGATTCAAACCCGAGCCCCCTGGGAAACAGCTATTCACTTGTTGTTTGAGTCTACTTGTTGCAAACTTGAAGTGGCGTATTGTTATGGGTCATGTGAGTTAAAAAAGTTCTTTGTGCTTTAGAAACTATTTTTCTACAATGTTTTATTGTGACTTTAGAACAACCAACAATGACAAATATTAAAAAGGATATAATAATGAAAAATAAAAAAATGAATAAAAATACAACAAAATAAATGACCATGATAGGTTAGCTATGCATTTAGTATTCCATCTGAAGTATTTAATTCAAATAAAATATTATTATATTAAATGCAACTGGTGTAGAGACAAATTTCACTCAGAACTTGCTGGTAATTTTCACAATTACAAAGTAAAAGCAATTAATGCATTGAATTAAACAATTTATTTTTTAAGAAAGGTATAAAGACTTAAATTTTCTTGTAAAATGTACTTCAGTAATCTTTTTATGTTTTATTGACAACTTTAAAAATATATTTTTTACATTGTATTTTATATATATATATATATATATATATATATATATATATATATATTAAATATAACAATTAAAATCAAATTAAAAATATAAAAACGTTTAAAAATAAATATATATAAATAAATTATAAATGATATATATATATATATATAATTTTAATGGCCATTTCAATTAAAAGAAAAACATAATTATGTTCAGATTACTTGTACAAATCTGACAAAAAATTTATTTCACCTAGTTCAGAACAGAATTATTTGCTGAGACTTGGGTAGCAGTATATCAAATGTTGACACACTTTTATTTGAAACACATGCCGCATTTTATTGGACTGTAAGGTAAATACAGTAGACGTCAGGGTGGCCATGTGCCTCTGCTGAATTTACAGAAGCGGGAGGCTTTTGGTCTCTGAGGATGTGAGGCGGTGTAATCAGGAGACGACACACCTCTAGTGAACACACACACACACACACGTATAAACACAAATAGTGGCTGTTAGATCCCCTTTCAGGATCCCCCTCCTCCTCCCGTCCAGGTCCAAGCTGCTGATGTTATCAAGTGTTACAGACAGCCTCGTGATTGGCCCATGAGTGTGGGAAAGCATCAGACGCTTCAGACCCATGCAGACAAAGCATTGTAAATGGAACGTGCTTGTGTGTCATCACTCCACACTCCAGCATGATGTTTCTCAGCGATTAAATAATATTAGTAGAAAAAAAAAAAAAAGTCTGGTGTGCTAACCTAGAATTTTTTTTAATGACACACAAGTAATACGTCTAGGTATATTCAGTGCTTTCTAAAGCATATTTATTACATATGATTATAAAACAAATTGTGTACTAGAATATAAAACAGAATGTTGAGTAAAAGTTTCAGCATTCTTGCATAATTAAAAAGTTTTACTTTTAAATGCATAATACTTAAATTGTGTTTCTGAGTTTGGAGATCAGCAACTAAAAAAATTACTAAATTAGTTACAACATTAGACCTTCGATATAAAACTATTAATCTGATAAGTTAAACTCACCGTACCTCAAAGTTAATAATTGTTATTTTAGTATTATTTATACTCTATACTAATACTTTTGTAGTTTCTTTTAATATTTTGAATTGGTTAATATTTTTAGTATTTTGCATTGTAATTTTATATAGGCAAATTGTTAGTTATTTTGTTGTTTTTGTCATTATTATTATTAATATCTGTAAGTCGCTTTGGATAAAAGCATCTGCTAAATTAATAAATGTAAATGTAATTTAAATGTAAATAACAATAATAAATATGACTATATAGTTTTTATTCAATTTATTTCAGTTTTATTTATTTATTTATTTTACATCAAGTTAAAACTAAATGAAGATGAGAAATGTTGCCTTGGCAACTAGCTAAAATAAATTTTTTATTTCAAGTATTTTTATTTTATTTTATTTTTTACTGTAGTTAACTATAATACGCCCCGATATGCAATGGTTTGCATATGAAATATATTTTAAACATTTCACATTTCAAGTACTGATAACTCTTAATTATTATGTAAGATTAATAATCTTTCTAAAGGATTTATTAATTTTTGTGTGTTCAACTATGACCTGATATACATCTGATGCATTTGCATCTAAATATTTGCATTCCTACATTTGCTGTGTTTTTAGCATAATATCTCTGAAGAATGTTTATGTGGTGAATTTTTATCATTGCTATCTATTAAGTACAATATAGACATCAATGAAAGAATGAATTCAAATGCTTTTTTAGTAATTATTTGCTTTTATTAAAAGCAGTACCAGACACACAGTGTCCACAGTGTTTCAATGCACCAAAAGGCCATCATAAGAACAAATATTGTTTTTCTGTAGCCTTTACAAAAGGCTGTATCAAATGAACATCCATCAGGACCAGACAAACTCACTGTTTGCAAGCCAAACAACATTAGGATTAGAAACAATAGCATTTAGAGAGATTCAAGGCAAACGTCTTACAAATCTTATTAAGAATAAAACAGTTGAAACTTCAATATGAAGCATTTGAAATCAACATGGAAATGTGTATCTCCTACAATAAAAGAGATGGTAAAACCACCATCTAGTTCTTCAGTCAAAGTCTTTCTTCATCTACCAGGGTCTCCAGAGAGGTCTGCGAGCGCTCGGTTCCTGCTTCACCTTGATGATCTGATGGGAAGCTGGAGACACGTGAGCGAGGTCTTTAGATGATCTCTGGGCTTCCTGGCAGTGGTTCAGATGCTGACGTACAGCGTCCACCTCGTAGTTTCCAGATAAGAAGCTCACGGTCTCCCTGCAGCACTGGGAATAGCCGTCAAAGTGGGCTTTCTGTGGAGCCGAGGTCTCGGGCTGCAGCTGCTGTTTCAGAAAAACCACCGTCATCTCCAGGATGTCGGCTTTCTCCAGCTTGGTGTTTGGATCCTGCTGGTGGAACTCCTTCTCCAGCATGGATTTGAGCTGCTCGATGCAGCTGTTGATGCGATCTCTGCGCATCTTCTCCACCACTGGTTTCCTCAACTGTTGGAGAAGACGAGATTCGGTTAGTTCTGTCCTTTAGAATTCATAGCAGAACTAAAGAGAAATAACTGATTCAAATGTGAGAAATACTTACTTTATGCTTCTGTTTGGTGGAGAGTTTGGAGTAGTCAGTCATGTAGCTCGGAGCCATTCTTTCAGACGGAGAGATGTTTCTCTGAGGAGAGCGAGTCAGTTGTGTTGGGAATGAGGGTCGTGCTCCTCTATTTATAGGAGCTCATTAGCATTACAAAGCCATGAGTCCCAGTCAGGATTAGCTTTCCCACACTCAGAGGCCAGTGGCTGAGGCGTCCTGCACAATAGAAGAGGCATCAATTATTTCATGGTTAACTGGCCTCAGGGCTCCCACGGCTTCCACACACCCAACACAACACACACAGCCAGGTTTCTGTACTTTTATTACCTGGGAACATCAGCACTCACTGATAAGGCTTCTGCAGACATATGATCATTTCCCAAGGGATGTAAAGATTAGACGCAGCACACCTTATCAGGCAAAGACAGATGCTGGACAACAGCTGGCTGGCAGAAAAAAAGATTATTATTATTGATTGATTTATTTTTAGCAAATGATAATGAGCAAATAATATGTAATAGGAAAAACTAGCAAAAATATTTATCTAAATATAAAATGTTTAATTGTGTTTTAATATTATATACATACAAATGCACACAATATTATAATGTCAATTGTAAGATTTAATAAAAATATGCAATAAAAGGTTACAATCCTTGCTTTTTTAGTGCTTATTTTTTAATTATTGTAAAGTAAAAGGAATAATACATATACACTACAAAATACAATAAAAATGACAAATATATCCTGTAAAAATTCTGGCTGGAAGAATTTTATTATTATTTAGGATTTTCTACTTTAAAATGTCATATTTAATCCAATGTGTTTGTGATTTTTGTAATCTACTATAATTTTTTTTCAAAGGGAACATTTCTCAAAGTTTATCCAACAGAATGTGTTTATCAGAATAAAATATACATTTTGTAATATTTTATACATGCATGCACATTTATATACATATGCACACAACTTTTTTATAAATAATATTTATAATACATATTTTTATTATATAATTTTTATGTAATAAAAATTTAGTTTAATAATTTATATATATAAGCTGATGGGTCTAACGAACTCTAAAGCGTTTCTTCAGTCTTCACACACTCTGACTGGAATGCATTCACTGTGAATGTCGATTAAGCACAATTATCCCGTGCTCTCAAGGATGGCACACTTCTATTGTTCCGGCCCCCCTCCCACCCTGACAGAGTTTTGGGTAATAAATGGACAGATAGTGTGGGAACCCCAGGCTGGATCCTGCTCACACGTTCTTGAGTCAATAGATGGAGCCCCTCCTCTGTCAGGCTTTGAACCCGCTGCTCAGATCAGACGCGTGTGTGTTCTCACCGCTCGCTCACATCACCTGCTCCTCCACCTCACATCTACACCACCCATCCAGCACACGTCTCCATCAGTGCATGAGCATGTGCCCTGACATTGACCATTTGATTGGGAAGAATTCTGGAAAATTTGCATAGTAACGTCATTTAAATAACCCAAGTGGCACATTTTCATAATAATAATAATTTATTGAATAAAAATACAATGATTAAATTGAATAAAAAATATGAATTGAATAAAATTTTAAAAATCCTTGCCTTCTGTGAAAATACTGATAAAAGATACCTTAATAAAATACAATGATAAAAATCAGGGAATACAATTTGAGAACCCTTGCTTTTGGAAAATTCTATTTATTTAAAAAATATAATATTTTGTTGTGAAGTAAAATTAATAGACAATAGAAATTACAAATATAAGTACTGTAAGATAATTAAATTAATAAAATACAATGATAAAATAGTATAAAATTTGAATTCAATAAAAAAAAATCATGCTTCATTTTTGGAAACAATACAGGTACTGCTGAATTTACTTAGAATTTAAATTTATTTTTAAACTTTATTTCACTTATTTTTTTACTGCATTTTATAAACCCATATATATATATATATATACACACACATACATTTAAAAAAAAATTTTGGTACTCAGATCATCAATGATATCAATGGCCACCCAACGCCAGATGTTTTTTGGAGGGAAACTTGCTCTTATATTCTTCTGTTGTTTTCTGCCTTCTTTAAGACTCACATTTCCAAACAGTGACCCATACTGACAGATGACACTGGTAGTTTAATGACTAGCCTGCATTCCACCGTAGAGCCTCTCATCATTCAGAGGAATATAATAAGACTCTCTCTCTCTCTCTCTCTGTCCAGCTGCAGGTCTCTCCAGAGTGGAATGTGTGAGAGCTCTGGTCTGTGTCTGCTTCCCACACTTCAGGCCGCTGATCCAGCACGCTTCATTATTCCCGCTCTCAATAGACCATCTGGTGCTCTGCCTGCGCACACAAAGCTTCCCGCTCTCCCTCACGCACCTCAAAGCCACAGGTACGCTTTCACTCCTGAGGAGAGATTGATCTGCACACAATCCCACCAACACAAACAAACACGGAGGCATGTGTGCAAAACATGTTTCTGCATGCCACAGTGTATTTATACATGCAGATAGACATGCACTGATAGCCTCTCATACACAACAGGCTGAACTCCAAATGCAGGAAGACTACAAGATGTTTTCAATTAAGAGGGGAGAATTTCTGTCAATATTTAAATAATAATAATTGTTTTTAAATGTTTCAGATGAATTATTTTTAATATAAAATTATATTTATTTGAAATACATATGTTTTAATAGTTGTTATTAAACTGACATTTTTATAAATAGATTTTTATTTATTATAAGTTGTTCAGTTTATTAAAACAGTTAAAATAAATAATTATTATTTTTGAATAGTTTTAATATTCAAATATTTATTAAGATTAATTTTTTTCAGTTTAATTTGCTGAATATTTTTGATTAAAATAAAATTATTCTAATTATTTTTCTCATACATATACGTTTTTAAAAGTTTTAATAAATAATTTTTTTTTTAAATAATACATATTTTTATTAAATATTTGTATTCATTAAAAATTGTTAAATTATTAAAAACGGTTTATATATTATGTTTCATTTATTAAAAATAAATAATTGAACACTGTCTTGCTTTTGAAGAAGAGACCAATTCACCAATTGTTTTCTGACAGTATAAAAGGGCTGCTTTCCTGTTTTTCCCTCTCTTTTTAAGTTTTAATGACCACAAACACACTGGCAAACTCAAGGGGTTTCAGCGGGGCAGAAGGTATCAGACAATGTCACAGTTTCACACTCTAACTGCTTCTTTTCATGCGTCTGAGCTGTGAATGCCAGAGCATGTGACGCTGGAATGTGATCGAGACCTGAGTTCCTGTCCGGAGAGGAGAGGAGAGGAGAGGGGAGGTTTATATGAAGAGAGGGACACTTCACACTGGGCACACAGCACTGAGCATCTGCTTCCCTCACTGTGTGTGTGTGTGTGTGTGTGTGTGAGAATGAGAAGAGTGTTGGACAAGGGGGCGCCCACATTCAAAGACCCTTTTGCAGAGCAGGATGAATGTATTGTGGCTTTATCAGTCAATTTTGGCGGGAGATGGGAATTGGTGTGGGAACAGAACTCGGGGTTAACTAACCCAAAGCACCTCCTGATAGACACAGAGAACAAGAGGTGCACTTGTTCATTGATCAGTTGCTGCACTGAAGAATAACATTTTGCATTTTGAAAAAAGATTCTGGCATCAAAGGTTCTATGAAGAACTTTTAACATCCATGAAACGTTTCCAATAGACGAAAGGTTCTGTATAGTTGGAAATGGTCCTTTAGATTATTAAAATGCTCTTTACACTTTACATACTTTTAAGGATTAATGTTTACTGAAAGGTTCTTTGGGACTTTTGGAGTCTTTATTTTTAAGAGTTCCATTTTACTAAAAGTTCTTTGTAGTGGAATTTTTATTTATTTATTAAATTTTTTTTTTTTTTTTAATGCTGAATAACTGTTCATGAATGATTCTTTGGGAAACCAAAGATGGTAATTTTTCCATTTCACTTTCTGTTAACACCTTCTCTGTCAATTTTTTTTTTTTAAAAAGGTGCCAGCCACCACCAAGATTTTTGATAATTTTCACAAAACTTTTATGAATATCTGAACATGCAAAATGTCAAAATAAAGAACAGAGCCTCTGCTTTTTCAGCTTGCAGTCATCAGTGCTTATAAAACACTAACGTTTTAATAATCTAAAGAATGTTTTTTCCACTATAAAGAACCATTTGTGCCTCATCATGGATGCATCGATACTAATAAAGACCCTTTTTTATTTTCAGAATCAGAATGAGTTTTATTGCAAGGTATTTTCACACATACGAGGAATTTGTTATTGTGACAGAATGACAGCGACAGAACAAAAACACATAATAAAAGAATAAAAAATACAAATAAGTCGGTAAGGAATGACAATATACAAATTGACAATTGTAGGCAGGTATATTACAAAAAGCAGTTGTGTAACAACAAGCAAAATTTAAGTATACACTAAGTATGTGTGTTAGATAAATAAATGTATGTGTATATAAATATAAATAGTGTAGTGTGTTTCACAGTTATTAATAATGCCATCTCTGCAAATTTTTAAGAATTTGTGTGCAGCAAACCAATTCAAGTGGCATTTTGCAATATTATTTTAATGGGCATTTAATCTGTGTAAAACATATGTGCAAGAACTCAACAGACTGCTTGCTCGCTAATTGCTTTAAAATAACATTATAGGAACCCGAAGCAATTTACAACTGCACAAGTGAGCCAAGTGAACCTCACATGAACCTTGCATGTGAAAAGCTGGACAAAACGCCTGTCAGCGCTGGGCTTTGCTGAGCACACTTTCCCGCGCACAGGAGCCAGCTGCGCCTTTGAGCTCTTCAAAGTCTAATCCTGGAGCCTGTGTTGTCCCAACTTTCCCACAGCAGCTCTTCAATGGGGCCCAATAGAAGTGTGCTGCTCTCCCCAGCGCATTAGTAATGAGCTCTCAATGAGGCAGCCTGTCCCTCTGGGGTACACCGAGGAATGATTCATCCTAAAGAGCCACACTTAACCATCCTAAAATACTCCTTGATCTCAAATATCAAGTGGGTACAGAACAAATGTATACATAAAATAAACAGAAATATGCACATATCCAACTTACAGCATGAAACAATTGTATAAAACAAGAAAAAACTAAAAAATACTATGGCTACACATTTGGTCAGCTGTAAAATAATCATTTAAAATCTGGAAAATAAAAAAAACGTGCATTAAAATTTTACATTTTCATATGAAAAATGACATTCCAACACATACAATTAAAAATAATAAATATCAGTGTTTAAAGCCAACATTTATATATTCTCAATATGTAAATTGTCAGTGCAACATAAAAGAATGATATTAAATAAATACTATGAATGGCTAAACATGTGGACACCTGTTAAATAATTATTTTAATAATGATTAAAATAAACATTTACTAATGCATTATTGCAATCAAAAGTTGAGCTTGTTTAACATTATTAATGCACAAAATTAACATGAACTAACATTGGAAAACTGTATTTTCATTAACATTAGCATAAATATATAATAAATACTGTAATAAATTTACTGTTCATTATTTGTTCATGTTAGTTAATACATTAACATTAACTAATGGAACATTATTTTAAAGTGTTACCAGCAGCTTTAATATTTTTATATGTAAATTGACATTTTAACAAATAAAATAAAAATTAATATACAGAAATATGGCAAATGTGGTAAATAAATATAGCCTTAATATACTCTCAATATGTACAACATAAACACTGATATACAACAATCTAAAACAATACAGGAATGGCTAATGGTAAAAGGTGGTCACTGTTAATCTGTAAAAAATGTTCTGCATCTGGAAAATATACTAATTTGTAGAATGACAACAGAAAACAAATTTTTTAATAATATGCAAAAATGAACATACATGTAATAGAAAGTGTGTGGTAAATAAATATATATCAAACATCCATTTACTCAAGATATGTAAAAGAACAAAAAAAAAATATTTATAATAAATATTTAATTATTTAGAAAAACAAAAATAAGTATTGTGTTTATATTTTGCACTTCCTATCTTTTCTGAAAAACCAATTCATTTCAATTAAATTCATCAACCATTCATCAACTTTTTTTTTTGGAGGGAAAGCATGTGGTAAAAAAAAAAAAAAAACGTATAGCAAGCATTAAAACACTACTGATATATATGCACTGACGTGTGTTGATTAAGAGCTAAACATCTACTCATTGTTAGCCTTTCATATAATTGTTCAGAATCTTGTCTGAAAGAGTTTTTGAGCGGGAAGCGTCTGAAAGTTCTCTAATCTCTATTCACTGCATTGATCCTCTAGTTTCCCGCCAGAACAGCCATGCATGCTGCCAAAGGCTCGTGCACTCCCGCAATTTCACGCTTCCCATTTACAGCGTGCATGCACACACACACACACACACACACACACACACACACACATGCTCCAGCTGCTTGAGCGCGCACCTCTATTGTTTCCCAGCAATCTAATTTAAACTTTCCCTATTGAACTTTGAGCCGTGTTCTGATTGGCTCGAAAGTGTGAGAAACAGAAGAGCACGGATCAGGGCATATATAACAGGGCCCTTCAGCAGAAGACACACACTCGATAAAGTGACAGCAAACATACTGCAGAATGCAAGAATGGCTCCCACTGTCTGCAAACTGACTCAGACTGGACAAGAAAAAACTAAAGTAAGTATTGAACTTTTTTAAGAACTCCAAAGTTCTTCACGATCCATTCTTTTTTCCTTTTTTTTCCAGGTGAGGAAACCAGTGGTGGAAAAGATGCGCAGAGATCGTATTAACAGATGCATCGAACAGCTTAAGGTTCTCCTGAAAGCCAAGATAAAAGCCAGCCAGCCCTGTGCTAAACTAGAGAAGGCTGATGTTCTGGAAATGGCTGTGTTTTACCTGAAGAGCAACACCTGTCCGAGCGTGCGTGCGCAGAGCTACACGCACGGGTTCTCCAGGTGTACAGAGGAGACCGGGAGATTTATGGTGCAACAGAACACCAAGCCAGTTTTAAAGGGACAGTGTGACACAACACAGCGAGCCAGAGTAAGTGTGGAAGACAGCTGTCAGATCACATCAAAGAGCAGCGGAGAAGATGCGCTCTGGAGACCCTGGTGATCTTCACAGCATCCTGACGAAGACATACAGAGAACAGACTGTTTCTCAAAATAAGTCAAACACTTTGTTTTTATAAAACGTGGATGTAGACAGCAGCTGTCACGACGCAGAGAATGTACCAGTCTACCCCATACCTGAGTCTGAGAGCACGCATCTATTGCTTTACTTCACCTGTGTGGAGATGAACTTCATTTACATATTGTAAACATGAGGACTACGACTCCTCAGTAGGTTTCTGTTGAAAATGAGCTTTTTAATGAGGTCTGTAACCTTTAGAGGTGTTAAATGCATCATACTGATGACAGTCTCAAAAATAAACTAAAGTTACACACATTTCTGTTTATGGTTCAACTATTATCATAAGTTTTTTTTTCATAACTTGAAATACTTTTTTATGAAAGTTGAAGTTTTTATGAAGTTATACAAGTCTATGGATTTTTTTAATTAAAAAAAAAAAAAATTATGAGTCATAACTTGAATGCCTTAAACCTTTAATTAATATTAAAAGCTCTAAATTTAATAGTTTTCTTAACGTTTTCTTAACGTTATAACTCATACTTAAAGCTAATAATACATGGTTTATTTATTTTTTAAACGAGGCTATAAACTTGAGTAGGCTACTTTAAAAAAAAAAAAAAGTGTGTATATATATATATATATATATATATATATATATATATATATATATATATATATATATATATATATAAAAATAGAAAAACCCTAAAGATTTAATTTACAAACGTTTCTGTTTATAGTTTATTCTTAGATGAGGTCATAACTCGAATGACATGAAAACCTCAAAAATAATGTGAATTGCAATTGATATTAAATGCACTAAATTTAAAAGTGTGCTGGTCTTAATGAACAATTATTCAGCAACATTTAAATAATACAAGATTTTACTTATGAAAAGATAACTATGGAAGTCAATGTCTACTCCCAATATCTTAGTTTGAATTCAATGGAAGAAACAAACTCATCCAGGTCTGGAACATCGTGAAGGTGAGTAAATGATGACAGTATTGTAATTTTTGGGTGAGCTATCCCTTCAGTTCTTCTGATTACACTGAGATGAAGAGAAGTGTGTGTGAACCACAGCCTAGTAAGATCTGAGCAATAAGAACAGTTTGTTCTGTAAATATGTTTACATCTTTGCTATATTTGTACAGAATTATTCTGGAACTCAGTTTTTTCTTCCTCTTTTTTTCTGTAAAAAACTAAACAAAAACACCGTTTTCTGTTTAACTGAAACGGACTTATTTAAAAATCGTTCCTTGAAATGAATGTTAACAAATTAAATAAAGTAAACTTGTTTTATTTCAGCTTGGCAATATTTCCCATGTACCAAAATAATTAACTAAAATAAAAATAGATCAATTTAATGATAAACAGAACAAACATAGGACAAAAACTAATAAAACAAACACACACAAAAAAAAAATCACACAAACTTTACACTAAAATTAAAATAAAATCAAAATATTAAAAATAAAATTCACAAAAATTCTAATTTATAACTGCAACTATAAATATGAAAAAAAACCTTTAATTATTATTATTAAGTGAAGGATATAGTAAAAAAAAAAAAAATCTAAATAACGAATATTTATTAAAAACTAATCAAAATGATGAATGTTGCCTCTACAAATAATTAAAATAAAACAAGTCAAACTAATAAAATTACTAACACTAAACTGAAACTAATATAAAAATGAAAAAAGCATAAACTTAAAATGAAATCAGAAAATACAAAAGTAACATCTAATTCAGAATAAACTTACATTTAAAACTTAAACTTTAAAAAATAACATGGAAATTTGAAATGTTGCCTTTAGTTAAAAATGTCAAATAAAATAAATATTTAAAAACATTAAAAATTTACCAATAAGTAATTTTAAAGTTATTTTTTTTAATCAAAATAATTGTTTCTTTCTAATTTTAAACAGTCATTTACAGCAGGTAAGAGATGTGAATTTTATTTTAAACAAAGAATATATTTTGAGATGCGTATTTACTGATTTTGACTTGTTGATGGGTTTGGGTTTACCTGATGCTCTGGCGCCACCGAATGGTGCTTGAGCGTTTCTCAAGGCCTTTCCTGCCTCATCAATAACCTGAAACAAGCAACAACATTATAAATGTGTTTTAATGATGTATGATTCCAGCGCATCCTCCAAAACATTTCTTTTGAATTGCGAAAAAAACCAATGCATTCATCTTAATACGTTTTAGAAAAAATAATTGCTTTTATTTTTTAGAAAAAAAAATAATAATTATAAAATACAAATTCAAAATAATAAAACTCAGAATTGAGAGATATAAACTCACTATTACAAGTTTAGATCTGCAATAGTGAAATATAAATTCTAAATTCTGACAAAAAAACAAACAAAAAAAACAATTTACCATTAAGGAAATTCTATAAGTTTTCAGCTGTCAGTTAAAACAATCTTCACCAATTGTTAAAAATGTATTTAAGAAATATTAATGCACAAGTCAACATTTTGTGTAAAATTATAAAAATTAACTATAATTAATTAATTAACTATTTATAATGTAAAGTATTCTTTAAAGCACTGCGTGTGTGTTAACACACAAAATACTAAATCAATAAAGAACCGTTGTGTATGAGTAAAGACATTCATAATGTTGTAAAAGATTTATATTTCAGATAAATGCTGTTCTTTTAAACTTTATATTAATCAAAGAATCCAGAGAAATAAAGTGTGCCACTGTTTTCACATACATGTGGAGCAACACAGTTTTCAACACTGATTACAGGAACAAATTATATTTGACAATATATTCACATAGAAAACAGTGTCTCTGTGTCTGAATTATGCTTATGAATATATTGAGCTACAGTAAAAGCAATGAAAGAAACTTGTGCAAAGAGCTGGAGGACAAGTTTCTTCTTGAGTATTACATAACAGTCTGCCTGCTCACTTGTAGGTAACTTCCAGCACTTGCTAACACCACATAATAATGCACAGGCATATGATTATTACTATTATTCAATGCATGT
Source organism: Carassius gibelio (assembly GCF_023724105.1). Taxonomy (NCBI): domain Eukaryota; kingdom Metazoa; phylum Chordata; class Actinopteri; order Cypriniformes; family Cyprinidae; genus Carassius; species Carassius gibelio. The sequence goes on from NC_068381.1 coordinate 3,313,383, forward strand.
GTTGACACATGTCCGCATCTCTTTAAGAATAAGTGTCAAAGTGAAAGTCATGTGTGAGTCCATGTGCAGCTGCATGCATACAGAAACATACCTCTTCCAAGACCGCCAGAGACAGATCTCACGCGTAGCATGTTTAATCTGGAGATTTTATTTATATATGTATGTACAACTAAAAATTCATATCCTCCTGTTGAGGCTCTATAACGATAAATACGATCTTGATTCTTAAATTTAAAAGATCTCACATGAGGTTCATAATAGTGTTAATGTCATCATGCTTTTCATAAGAAAACATAATAGTAGCTAATTAAATGTTGTATTTAACATTCTATCTGTAAGTTTCACTATGTAGAAATAAAATAATTCACAGTTATCAGCTTTCAAGCATAGAAGTCGTTTCTCATACAGTGTTTCTATTTATAAAAGATTCCAATATTTAATGCTTACTTGCCAGTGTTTTTTTAGTAAAAATTAAGAGTTTCATTAAATTTACGCAGAATTAGCTCAAATAACATTTTAACATTTTAAACATTTTAACATTTCTGTATCACAATGTATAGACATACAAATGTTACATAATGAGAATGTATTATATTTAATATATGCATTTAAGAATGTTAACTTTAACATAAAGTTCGGTTTTTATGAAAGGTAGATTTAGGGCTGGTGTAGATCGAGTCCATACTATAAGGAATTTTAACATTTTATAAAACATTCTTTATTATAATTTTTAAGATGTTGTTTTTATGGGGTCCAACTAAAGTGGTCTGTCTGCAGCCGAGCAGCAGCGAACACAGTTGTTGTGTGAGCAGGAGTAAGATGAGTATGACACACTGTATCAAACAGAATTACTGAAGAACTTCTGGAGGCTGGAGAAAGATGTTATTGTTCTTTCTTCTCTCAGGACGCCCATGAGTTCCTGATGGTTTTCTCTGCCCGTCTTAAAGAGGAGGGTGAGCTTCTGGCCTCAGTACACCTGTCCTGTAGCTTCCAGAGTAGCTTCAGAAAGGAGTCCAACTACCTCTCTCCAGTCATCAGTCCTCAAGGATGTCTCGTCGACAGACACCTGAGCGAGGTAATAACTTAAATCTCTGTGAAGTGTTCTGGTACTTCTGGTCACGGGCTTTGACATCACATCCTCAATACTCAAGATGAAGAAGCGACTGGACGCTCCAGAAGAGTCTTCAGTGTCCTGCGACACAGGTGCAGGTCAGTCCATCAAACATCTGCCCTCTGCTGGACACTAACATGAATACATCAAAAAAAAAAAAAAAAACAGAGATAGATAGATAGATAGATAGATAGATAGATAGATAGATAGATAGATAGATACTTGATCATACTTGATGAACATTCCAGGAAACATTAAATAAAATACTAATTACGAAACGAAAAATGGACAATTTAACATTAAAAATAAATGTTCAAATAACATTATATTTTGAGTGAAAATAAAGTTAGTAGAACGCTGTACGAAACGTTTTTGTAACATTTAAATAATGTTATAAATAGGACAATATGATATTATTATTAATTAATTAAATATTTGTTTTCTTTTATCCTCATTTATTTTTTAATAAAATGTTTATAATTTTTTGGCTGTGCTTATTTTATGATTTAAAATATTTTTATTATTATTTTTAAATATTATTTAAATATTACCAATGTTCATGAAATGTGTATGAAACTTTCCTTGCCTCGCCTACAAAAATCTAATAAACTAATATTTTTTTTATAGTAAATAAAAATGTAAATCATGAAATTCATAAATTACAAAATACAAATTAAAAGTACAGATAATTATGTTCTCTGTGGTTATTACATGTTAACACACGCTGTACATTTATGGCTTTAAAAATAAACACTAATTAAATATGGTTTTCTCAAACAGAATCATTACAAACAAAAAAAAAGGACGTCGACAAAGCAAATGAATCAATTCAGTTTATTTATTTTTTTGACCCCAGCACCAAATACATTCATTATTTTGAAACATACACCAGTAGCTCACACACCAGGAAAATTCATTAGCAGCAAAAACAATAATAAAGACAACATAAAAATGTTCTCATGTACCTATACTGATAATTTCTGATGTCATTATCATCAAATAAAAAGAGAAGGATTGAGGCCACAGATCTTGTTAAAATCAGAAACCGAAACCCTTTCTTCTTTCAGTAAAACCGGCTGATGCTGGTATGATGATGATGGGGGTCTAATGAACTGGTGTTGCTTTATAAGAAATTACAGATTCAATTCAAAAGTAATTGTGCAAAGTAATTGCACTCAGCTTGGCATTTGGGCAAAACCCGGCTTTGCAGATCAAAATCTGAGCTCATACGGTCAAAACCCAAGAGCATGAAAACATCTGACTTGTTTCATCTTCTGTCTGATGAACTAAATAACATTTTCTACTGATGACCGCATCTGATATTCTGTACATTCACTGATAAAGGCAAATCTTGATGTGAATGCAATTCATTAACCATTCTTAACTCTTTGTGTGTTCCGCTCATTTTAACCCAGAGAGGATTTTCTTTTTCGAGAAAATCCTAGGTATTGATTTCGAATTGGACTAAAATGTACTGACTTTATCTCACAGAGATGGTGTCACAACTTAAAAACTGCTATAACAAAAATTTTTATGTTACATTTTGTACTTTTATACTTGTAGTCTTCTTCAAAAAATCCTTAGAAATTTCCTCTCGTTATGCTATGTTATTACCAAATATTGTATTCAGTCTTTTAATTAACTTGTTTTGCTTGAATTAGAACAGGTTGGAGCTAATGTACTTGTTTTGGAGCAAACATTGACAGAATTACTCACAAATAATACTTTTTTACTTAAAAACTGAGGTGAATAAACTCAGATGACCAGTCGGTTCCTAAAAAGAAACACAAAACCTGATTCCATGATTCAGTAAGACTGGGTTACATTAAATCTGGATAACTTAATCAGATTCCAGAAATGATGTATAATACAGTCAGGTGACTGTAATTATACAGGCCACACAATTTGTTTAATTTGACAATTTTATGATTTAATTATTTCACCTCAAGAACCTTGATTTGTAAGTAATCTACGCAGCGCTGGAGATTAAAACTTAATGAGAGATTTACAAGCAATTTTTAAAATGCTTTTCATTTTTGAACGGGAACGCCAATTAAGGTAAGAAAACAGCATATTTGATTTAAAGACAAAATGTTAGGCCTGAAACTATACTCTATGCAAATATGAGAAGTCAAATGCTACACAAACTCAATTTTGTGTTGTTGTGTTTTGAAATGTATCAGGTATGTTTCTGGCTTTATGCTTATGATAGTTTGCACTATATGACCCCATCATTGCAAGAAATTGTAACCTACATTTGCTGCCATTTTGTGCTTTCCTTTAATTTACAAAAACACAAATATGATGACGGCATTACTTTCTCATCCAGTTTCAGTTCATTCTGAATACAAGCACTTCTAAAAGATGTTGACCAACTCATACTTTTGCTTAGGATACTTTACAGAGATAATTCTCACTTTTTTCTATAAAACGCCATGAACACAATGGAATTAAATAATAATAATAAAAATAACATGTAACACTTTTTTTCAGCATATTATTTTGTGTGATAATTCACCTTGTGATGCTGGCATTTTCCCATTTGTTTGTTCAAAAACCATTCAATTGGTTTTGAAAAGAGACATCTGACCCATGTTATGGATTCAGATTCAGACAAACAAAATAGCTTGATTTTCACCATAAGCATGAAAAAGTAGGCCAACATTGTTTCAAAAGGCAAAGACTTGTATAAGTGCATGTTTAATTTTGCCGGGAAAAGCATCCAAATTAACCCCAGATATCCAGAACATTATAAAATCAGATGAATTTTATATATTATAAAATTCAAAAGCCAGATTTTCCAATCTTTGATAAATTAGGAAATCAAATACACAAACTAAATTGCAAAAAAATTGCAATTGCAAAACAAAACAGATGATTTGATCATATATGATACCAACTCGAGCTAAATTAATATATTGTAAAATTAATAAACACAAATGATACCCACCAACTTATATACTATAAAATATATATTTTTTAAAACCCATATTTTGACCTTATAATTACATCATAGAGCTTTTAATTAAATCACTGATTAATTTAATAAAAACAATTTTCCCATATTTCAGAATAATAAGGAATGTACACTACAGGTCAAACTTTTGGAATAATTCATTCTCTTCTGCTCACCAAAGCTGCATTTATTTGAGCAAATATTGTGAAATATTATTAAAATTTAAAATAATAATTTTATGTTGTAATATATTTTGAAATATAATTTATATCTGTGATCAAAAGCTGAGTTTCCAGCATCACTCCTCCAGTCTTCAGTGTCACATGATCTTCAGAAATCAGTCTTATATGCTGATTTACTGCACAAGAAACATTTCTGATTATCATCAATGTTGAAAACACTTGTGCTGCTTCATATGTTTGTGTCTTGATGAAATAAGGAGCAGGAGAGACTCTCAAAAACATTTAAAAAATCTCAATTCTTCCAAAAATTTGACCAGTAGTGTATAAAATGCTAAAATATAAGCAGCCAGAAAAGACCATTATGTGAACAAACCATATCCATTAAAACAAACCTGAATCTGTATGGAACAGTGGCCATTGTGAGGGCTTAATGCCAAAATTAAAATTTCGTAATTTTTGCATCTACATATATTTATAGAAATGGGTATAATTTCAGATACACCCAACATGGTCTATATACAATCAAAACCTCCACCTGAAAACTCTTCTAATGATATAACCTAACAAAGAAACTGCTTAGACATCAAGAAAGTCCTCATACAATCAACAAAATATATATCTGATCATTTCCCCCATGATCATGATGAGTGCTTTAGAAAGAAGTGGAAATGCAGTAAGGCCATCCAAAATGAACCTGCGATGTATATATAGGCACATAGTTCTTTAATATTTGAGATATTGATGTGTGTAACCCTTTAAAAAGCTGCAATCATCATTGGTTGCTGTTTAAAATGATGGGAGACTGTTCCACAGATTCTGCCATTCAGTGTGTAAACATTAAAACATGTGAACGTAGTACATAACACATCAAATCAAACCCAGCTAACAGGGAACGTTTTGCTAATGTTCTGCCAAGGTTCTTTCAGTAAAACAGACATTCTTTTTTTTCTGAAATGTTTCAGTTTTTTAAAATGTTACTATTTGTTTCGGAAGGTTCAGAGAACATTCAAAAGTAACATTTGCATAATGTTTGCAAAATCAGAAAATGGAATGTTCTTTTAACATTCGCACATCAAGAAAAAAAGGTTTTAACCATCTGGAGCTTTTCTTTGGACAGGTAAAAAAATATCTAATTATTATTATTTTTTATTTCAATTAAATTAATGGACTACATTTTAATCAAATAATGTTTTTATTTCATATTTTGTATTTTTAGGGGATTTTATTGTGCTAAATTATATGGTATTATATTTATGCAGTAATCATAATCAATTTATTTACCAAAAACCTGAAAATTACATGTCGTAAATCTTGAACGCTTAGGAGCACAAAGTTTGATCTCTTTCTAAAAGAAGGCACTCCACAGATATTACTGTAAAAAACAAAGAAAAAACTAACTTTTAAACTAACTTTAAATTTTGATGATTAGAGAACATTCAGAAATAACTGGGAACGTCAGCAAAACATTCATAGAGTGTATTTTTGTTAGCTGGGAAAACACCGATCACAAAATAAGGCTGATTGCATAGAACACAAGCTTTTTCCACATTCACCAACTGGATCGGGGCTTAAAGGCCAAAATATTTCTGCAGTAAACTGTTGATTTCTCAAATAGTTTTTAGAAAAATAAAAAGCCACTAATATTAAGGAACTCATTCTGATGTGTTCAGTCCGTTTTGGGCTGATTGGCTTTCAGTCTTGTGTATCACTCACACTGTGTGAACGTTTTCCGGTTTCTTATCGAGATTTGGGGTTTGATCAAGTGTATTGTGTTATGTATTTTAGCTGGGATCGATCTGATTTGTAGTCAGGCCGTCCCGTGACAGCTGTGGCACCGTGTGACGCATCGATATTGATGTCTAAGCACAAAAACAACCCTCATTATCTCCGCCCCACTCTGACACGGAGACGTTAAAGCACCTACAGGATTTGTGGGAGTGGGCTCTGTCCCTCAGTGTAATACCATTGGTCGATTGCTGGGAGGCCCGAGAGCTGATTGGAGCTCGGTGGGAGGAAGAGGGCGGGGCCAGACTGGGCAGGTATCAGCTGATTGGCCCCTCCGTCTCTCCGTCCTTGTCCGACTCCTCTTGTATCTCGTCAGTGTTCCCTGAGTCACTGCTCGCAGATGAGCTGATGGAAAGAGAATTTCTGAAAGAGAAGGAGAAGATGATTAAAATCATTTGGATCTTAGATCAGCACTATAAGCTGTTTTTCTTAGCAGACAGCCCTTTAGTGATGCTGCGAAATCACCTGCCACCCTTGATCATTCTCCTGCAGGTCTCCATCTGTACGTCCAGCCCTCGCTTCATGCTGCACATCTCCATATACTCATGCAGATGTCTGTTCATGTCACTCTTAGCCGTGGCCAACTCCATCTGTGTGATCACAGACACATTCAACCTCAGTAAGAGGTCAAACACAATCACAACCAGTCTCGCTAGCACAGTCTAACCTCGATTTGTCCGATCGTCTTCTGATATTCCTGCTCTCTGGTCTTGAAAAGAGACTCGGTCTCATCGATGAGATTTCCCAGACTGCAATCCTGAGACATGTGACACACAACGGCTTATTTCACTTATCTGTACAAATGTGCTGAGAACAACACTGAAGAAATTAGAAGAAATTCATACATTTATTATGCAACGTTGCATTACAGTGATCCAGTAAAGACATTTATAATGTTTCAAAAGATTTCTATTTTAAGTAAATGCAGTTCTTTTGAACTTTCCTTCTTAAGCAGAAATTAGTTTGCACAAAAATATGAAACAGCACAGCTGTTTTCAACATTGATAATAATCAGAAATGTTTCTTGAGCAGCAAATCAGCTGAATCAGATTTCTGAAGATCAGTGATGATGCTGGAAATTCAGCTTTTGATCACAGAAATAAATTACATTTTAAAATATATTCATATAGAAAACAGTTATTTTAAATTAATATATTATTTCACATTTTTACAGTTTTTCCTGTATTTTTAATCAGAAGAATGCAGCCTTGGTGAGCCGAAGAGTCTTCTTTGGAAACCAGTCGAGTCATTCTAACAGCAGTGTATAGAGCTGATAAATGTAAGCTCACAGTGTCGTGTGCGTCTCCGTTGGAGTCCGGGGCAGCGCTGCTGTTGGTGAGGCTGTAGGGCATGTTGTAATTGTTGAAATCCTCCCATAGCAGCAGCGTATCATCGTTCTCTTCCCATGTCAAACTGTCACAGTCATCATCCATCTCAGACGTCTCCCGCCTAGCAACAAATGAGTTATCTGAACAATGTCTGCGTGTGAGGAAAGAGAATGGGACAGAAAGAGAGGAGAGAGAAAGAGCAGGCAGTGAAGACAGCCACAGGACCAGAATGAAGACAAGCAAACACATACTGACGTACATGACTCCTAAATCTGATTTTTTCCCCCTCACTGTTAACAGCAAAAATTGCACTTAAATTTTCAAGTGGAAATTGGGTATGCATTTATTGTTTTGCAATGTTGATGTTTTTTATTAATTATTTTAAAGCATAATTTTACCCTGAAAAGCCTGATATGAAAAATAGGTCAGAAAAAAAGTGTGCTTGTGTCTTTTTGTTGAGTATCATCTTCAAGACATCAGGATTATATAGCTCATATAATATTATTAAGTAAAAATATAGAGGAAAAAACAACTTAGTTTTACTCAAAGGCAATAAATATGCCATTTGGTCAAATGCTGATATTTATATGGTCAAAAAGTACGATGAAGTTCAGAAAGCTTGTAATGTAAATCAATGAGAACAGAATACTTACATAAAATGATATAAATATCAGTTGTTACTTTGTATCTCCCAATAACATGTCTTTTATTATCAATGCTCTGTAGTTTTAAAACATATAATTCAATGCCATGTTGATTGGGAGATGAACAAATAAATGTTGCTCAAAAACCAGATGATCTAATAACTTTATGAATAAAACATATCTAACTGTATGGATAATCAAGTAAATCTAAGTTTCTTCAGTACAGTAAGTGTTCATCTTGAAATATTACTAATAATATAAAGTTTTTCTTACATTTACTTAATACAAACCTGTAAAGATCTCACAGCAAAAAGACACAAGACCCATAACCTGAAGGTGGATGTTTTTACAATTACATTAAAAGGACTTGCTAAAAATAATACATATTACAATACATGTGCAGTCTTTCCCATGGTAAAGCCTCTATATACCACATCACATGGCATAATGTAATGCAAAATGCTGTATTTGATGCTATCTGTCTTTATAAAACATCTCAATCATAAATATGTTACCAACTAACATGATCTGACATTAATCAACATGCAACACTGTTTTTCTTTTTTTTTTTTTTTGAGTGAAATATTTATTGAAGTTTTGACTTCTTATTTATTTTTTATTTTTTACATTTATTTTTTTTATTTTTTTGCATGCATGTCAAATTAGATGTTTTGCAATTAATAACGGCGTACAATATGAGCCATTTTTCTGCATGTGAAGAACCTTAAAAATATCAGATTTGGGGGAGAAAATCGTAGTCAGGCACTTTGGCTTGTACTACAATAGCTAGGTGAAAGTGTGAAAGTGAGAATCCGAAAAACACAGAAATATCAGCTTTACGTGATCATGACATCAAAGTGGAGAAAGATTAACATTCATATCAAACACATGGAGAAAGAGCAGCCTGTACGTTTCCCCCAAAATTGCTCAAGCGTGCCTGCAGTTGTTTGCATCACCACCAGGAGCCTCCAGAGTAATCATGAGATGATCTCAAATCTCAGACGGAAACCTGAATGTGTTTTGGTTGTGGGGACTCACAGATGGTTGATCATGCGTTTCATCTCATCGGTGATGTTAAACGGGACGTCCTCCTCCGAGGAGCTGGGATCTGCATCCATCTCTGAGCTTTCCTCATCTGAGACTGGCTTCTTCTCTTTCTTTTTGCACACCACAGCCGTCTGAAATACACAGATATATTACAGGCTAGAGTGTGTGATACTGACATAAAATGTTTAAATGTAAGGAGAGATGTTTTTATGCTGGTAAATATGACACAAAAACTGCATATAGGTTTTCTGAATAAATCATTGATTCAAATGATTTGTTCAAAGACAGATTCATTCAGAAAGACAAACACCACAGTGTTGCTCTGAGACACGTAAATGTTCTGCTCCGGCTTTATTTGGAATTATTTGTTGTTGGTGAAACAGAGAAAACATATTTAGTTTTCATAACTTGAATTATAGTGGCGTTCTATTCTAATAGGCTATTCTAACATGTCTCAAGATGTGTTTTATAGTTATTTTTGGTTTGTTCTTCCCACCCTGTCTGCTGGTGCTCTGGATGGACTGATGTTGAACATCTTGGACATGTCCTCTGAGTTCCTCTGCTGGGCCACGTCACACAGTTTGGCCGTGATGTCGATTCTCCTGCAGATGTCCATGTCTACCTTCATGGCTTTCTCCTGAATCTTGGTGTCGAGGTCGGACATTTGCTAAACAAAGATTCAAGCAGAAGGAAAACGATTTCTGTACAAACAATGAGTTTATGATGCAGAAGAAACCACATTTGCAGTTGCAGTGTCAGTTTTGTGCTTAGTCAGGATGCATGTTTGTCTTCAAAGTCTGGTTTATGAACATCAGCAGTTTTTAAAAAGCAATAGTCACTGTATTCTTACGCTCATGCCTCCAGATTTACATGAATGCAATGTACACACTGTAAAATCCTGGGCTATGTCAATATTTGATTTGACAGCCATATTTATTAACAGGCGTGTTTTATAAATGTATATATATTTATTTATAAAAAAAAATGGATGTTCATATTTTTAAATTATAAAAAAAATTAAATAAAAATAATATAAAAATTAAATTGTAATTAAAAACATAGAAACAATAAATATTATAAAATAGAAAACAATATGGAAAATATATATTTTTAATAAAAAAATTTAAACATATCCATATATATATATATATATATATATATATATATATATATATATATATATATATATTTGATTTTGAAGTATAGATCACTTCCTTAAAAATACACCTTACATAAAAAAAAAAAAAAAAAAAAAAACTAATCGTTCAGTTTGGTTCTCTACAAGAAAAAAGTTATTTTTCAGGAGTGAACTGGTTTGGAAAATGTAGTTGTCACATGTAAATAATTTAATGGAGTGTTTTAACAGCATTACGTGACAAGCGTATTTAACTGCAGTGTGTGTGTGGCCATAATGTATTTAGTTATGCAGATTAAAACCCGAGAAACTCTAATTCTCTTAACAAAACCTAACAATGCTACAGGATCATGCTAAATCAATATAATCTCTACTGAACATCAATTAAAATCTACAAACAAGTCATCAATCAATGTCATTGCACACAGACGCTCAGACCAACAAGTTAGTCTTGTGGTAAATCCACAGGCACGCAACAAACATGAGCGGTTCATTTCACCTGAAGGCCACATGAGAAACAGTTGCTCTGATTTATTTGTTCTGCATGGAGAAGAGGAGGAGCCCGAGCAACAGAAACATTGAGGTACAAATTATTAATAATAATAAAGAACAGAATAAAAAAAGAAACTCGCAATTCTGACTTTCCTCACACTTCTGAGAAAATAAAGTTTGAAGTTTATGTCTCACAATTCAGAAAACATAATTTGTATTCCAGGTTTATAACTTGCAAATACCAGATATAAAAATGCAATTCTGAGAAGAAAAGCCCAAAATTTTCATGAAAAATGGTAGAATTGTGAGACAGTCACAATTACCTTTTTTATGAGATATAAACTCGCAATTGTGAGAAAAAAAAAAAAAAACTGAATTGTGAGATTCATTTTAAGTTTCATTTTATATATGTTATTCTTTGACAGAATAAAGCTTGCCGCAATTCTACACAAATTATATATATATTTTCAAGTTCATATCTCACAATTTAGACTTTTCTTCTAAGAATCGCTAATTTATATCTTTCAAATGCAAGTTATATACTTGTAATAAGATTTGCAAAAAGAGTTTATATCTCTCAATTCTGACTTTTTCCTCAGAGTTACAAGAAAGTCTGAATTGACCGTTCGCCAAGAGTTTGATTGACAGGTGATCTGACCAATCATAACACTGAATCTGCCATTTTGTCCGACGAATAAACCAGACGTAGATTTACATTGGTGAACTTGAACTTGAAAAATAGTGTGTTTTGACATCTTTCTGCAGTTGAGATGACACTTCTGATGTTCATTCATGTTTATTTTGTGCTATAACTGGTAGTAAAGAGGAAGAGATGATCGGTTTTGCTTGTCATCCTCTTTGCTATGCGATGTATTTTTAACTACGTGAGAACATGATGTGTGTGGCGTGAACGCACCATGGTTGTTGGACATAGCTGCAGTAACTAATGTGTATTAAATTGTGAGATAAAAGTCATGATTCCTGTTTTCATTTTTTATTCAATGGCGGAAATACGCTTCCATCGAAACCGATGCATATGAAACAAATCAGGGCAATTGTTTTTCCTCATTAAATTCAGTCCACTCAGTGCTTTCACAGATCACATCTTGCATTCTCTCTTACTTTCAGGTCCAGGATTTTCCTCCGGTTTTCTACGGCTCTAGAGTGGCTCCGTCCGCCAGCCTTTATGATAAATAGCGATTTCAGTTAACAGCTTTTATTGTTCCTAAACTCTGACACTCGAGTGAGTGACTGGCTGACAGATGAAGAGAAGGTGAGTAACTCTAATCATTAAGCTGTCAATTCGGGTGACATGTGGATAAACGGTTTATTCATTCCTCACCGTCTAGATCAGCCGGTTCAAATCGAAGGCGTGTATGCGTGAGATAATGATATTACGACACAATGAGACTCAAAACAGAGCTCTGTTTGTCTGTGTATTGTCTCTGTGTTTCTGCCAGAGGGGAAAAGAGCCAAATAAAGCGGAGCGAGTTTCACGGAAAACAACCAGTCACAGAGATTAAAACCTGATTAAAAAAACTCAGATCCTTATCAAATGTGGTAAAAACATCATCCATCATCCGTGGACTGAAAACACTGTGATCTGAAGGTGTGATAAAACAATACAATTACACTGATCTTCAAGTGTCTGTGATATTTTGGGCTCTAGATATGGAAATACTCACATCGCTCATAAGGCTCTTGAACACCACCAGTTCAGCTTTCAGTCTTTCGACCTTCTCGTTCAACTCGTCCTGAATGGCTTCGGATTCGTTTACGTTCTGAACAAACACGCACATGAGAAAACGTGAACACACAAAGCAACAGAGGAATACATGAAATATAATGTAAGACGACACGTCACTCAAGCGCTCAGGGTTTAACCGGTTAGTTAGTTCTAGTTAGTTGGTACGTTAGTAGTATCTAGCAGCCAAAACATCTCCACTGACAAGCATTGAAACATTTACATACTGGTCAAAACAAGTCTCTTCTGCTCACCAAGGCTGCATTTATTTGATCAAAAATGTAATAAAAAAAACCGTAATATTATTTCAATTTAAAATAAGTGTTTTATATTAAAATATATTTCAAATGTAATTTATTCCTGTGATCAAAACTGACTTTTCTAAATTTGATTATATTTGATTGTTTATTCAATAATAAAATATGTGCATTTATTTTAATTGGTGATGCTCCTTTTTTCCATTTAGTGCACTATATATATATATATATATATATATATTACAGACAGATCTTCATGTTAAAATGCCATGAGCACACACTTTCTGAAAAAAAAAGGTACGAAAACTGTCTACAATGGTACATGGTACAAATATTAATACCATTGAGGTACCAATATGTACATTTTAGGTTCTCATATGTATCTTTAAGGTACTTATATCCCCCATTAGGGTTAAATAAGCTACAAAAGTGTAGCTTTTGAAAAGATACCACCTCAGAGACAGCTTTTGTACCTTTTTTTTTGGGAGTGCATGACGACATGAACACAACACACTCTCTCCCGTCTAATGAAAAAGGTTGGAGAGGAAATCCATATAAGTGAGGGCAGTTTGGGATTTCTCTCCTCTGCAGTTTTGCTGACCCATAATCCAACACAAACACAGATGCAGCCGTGTATTGATTTTCCCGCTGCATCAGCAGAGGATGGATCTTGTTTCTTGGGGAATGTGGTGAGTTTGAGACTGACATGGATGCAGCACTGGGCCACGTGGGCATATTTAAACACTCAAACTCTTAAATGCATCCCATTTACAGCCTTGACCCAGATTGTTTGAGTACACACACACACACACACAGTCATTTATATTTGCTCAGATCACATGAGAAGATAGTCATTGTGTATTTTAGCATGCACACACTCACATACTCTATAGGGGTCATTTCAAGGAGCTCCAGATTTAATTTGATCATTTGCGGTTTAGGATGTTCTGGGTGGTTGCTTATTATTTAAACTTTAACTTTTCTCAAATCTCTGACTTTTGATTGCAGGTTTGAATCAATCTGAGCACAAACTGAGACAATGTTTGGAGGAGAAACATGTAAGAATCCATACAGCAAAATTAGTTGTTACATTATATAAAAAACTAAAAATGACCACAAAATTATACAAAATGACCAAACATTAAATTGTTAATATGTTAAAATATATAAATATATTTGGAAACATTTTTACTTATATTTTCTCATATATGTTTTGGCTATTATATATATATATATATATATATATATATATATATATATATATATAAATATATATATATATATATATATATATATAAATATATTTATACTCTGGACATGCATTGACTTAAAATGTATTTTCCTTTGAAGTATGTTTTCTAATATTTTCTAATGCATTTAATTTAAATATATGTACATTGTTTATACAAATACCTTTTTGCATTGACCCAAAAATTAATTTTAAGACTGGAAATGTTTTAAAATATTTTTCCTGTCCTCTGAAATGTTTTTAAATATATTTCCTCATAGAGTATGTATTTTTTCTTATACTTTTTTCAATATATTATCTCATAGTTTTTTTTCAATCTTATATATAAAAAAGAAAAATCAGTGTAAATATATGTATATATTCAAAATACATAAATACATTGCATCACTTTTTTTTTCTTAGATTAGAAATGCATTTTGGCTTTTAAAGGTTTAAAATAAATATATTTTACATTTGGAAAATATATTTTCTCAAAGGGACAGTTCATCCAAAAATGAACAATTCTGTCATCATTTACTCACAAGCACGTCGTTCCAAACCTTTCTTTGAATCTGCTGAATACAAAACAGTTGATGGGAGCCACTGACTTCCATAATATTTATTTCCATAAGTCAACGGGGACCAGAAACTGTTTGGTTACCAACACTCGTCAAAACATCTTTTGTGTTTAACACATAAAGGTTTGGAACAGAATGACAGAATTTTCAGTAAAACTATCCCTTTAAGAAAATATTCTACATATATTTTGACCAGATAAATATATATATTTTGCCTGAAAAGAATCCATTTATTGTGAATAGGAGAAACGCTTGAGAAGATCTTATTTGTGCTTTACATTTGGGGAAAAACATGTTGAATTCTGCCCTTTTAAGTGTATAATGTCAGCATGTTCTCCTGCGTCATAGATCTGGATGTGGACACTCATGTCATAGGTTTCAGCTACAAGGTCTTCAAGTGAGAAACCCACGTCATATAAATAGCAAAAGTCATTAGTGTCACAGTGAGAGAGTCTAGACGGCTGGAGCGAAGGTGAGCTCACCTCCTGAAGCGTCTGCACCATCGACTCCATCTGTTCTCTTCTCGACAGCTCCTCCTCCCATCTGCAACACAGCACACACCTCTGATGAGTCTGAACATTACACTATCAGTCATTTTATATCACAGTTATCTTATAAAATCACAACTTTGCCTCAAAACTAGTCTTAAGTCACTGGGGTATATTTGTAGCAATAGGCAAAAATACATTGTATAGCTGCTTCACAGTAACAAACAGGACATTAACAGAATCAGTGATGCAACCTTCAGCTCTAAAAAGACAACAGTGTCATTATTCAGCTCACAGTGTATATTAACAGAAAGCAGTCCTGCCCAATGAAAGCTATGCAGATGGTTCATATTGTGTTCATATATCGGTTCCCCTTTGGTCTCATTGATCGTCGAGCTCAGGAATCCTCCGGTAAACCCTGGGCTGTGCTCCGCTGGCGTCTGTGGTCTGTGTGCCCATCCCAAGGTGTCTGGGACGGGCCGGATCTGAAACCCAATACTGCACTCTGACAGACAGAGGAAAACCAGCACAACCAGACCAAAGGGGAGACTTATGGGATTGATTCTATATACCTAATTAATCACCTGAAATACAACAAAAATTTACTTATTCTTATGTGATGCCATTAGGAATTTGTTAAATTAAATCAATAAATTATATTTAAATTAAATGAATTTATTTAAATATAATTACTAATTAAATTAATTAATTAATTATATATATATATATATATATATATATATATATATATATATATATATAAAATTTAATTTAATAAATAATAAGGATATTATTATGGAAGCTTGTTTCTGCCACTGAATAAAACTTTTTATTATAACTTTTTATCTTTTTCCTCAGCAATGTGAGTTTATATCTCGCAAAAACTGTGATTTTTTTTTTTTTATCTCAAAAGATAGTATTGGTATAAAATTGTGATATAAAACGTTGCAATAAGCTATCTTTTTTTATCTTATATTCAGTGGCGGAAACAAGCCTTCCATATATTATTTCATTTGGGATCAGTAGTATTTATTTTTAAGACATTTTATACCTAGAATACACTTTTATACTTTGAATAATTTTATTTAGTGAGGATGCATAAGTCACTACTTTCAAAAATATGCTGTGATTGGCTATTTGATTATTATTATTAAAGTAAATGTATTACAAATCACTATATAACAATGTTAGGTTATTGTGTATTCTGTGGTCTCTGTTTGGGTTAGGGTAGGAAATGATAAACCACAACCCCGAGAAATGCTCCTGAAAGCACTCAAAGCATTACTTAAATTCATACATCTGTTTCTTAAAGCCTGGAAACTATGAGTGACAGCTGTAAAGAGGCAGTTAATCAAGCGTGGAGACAGAACTGCAGAACAGCTCTGTGTGCCGGAGGGACTCTTTCTACAGAACATCAAATCATTTCTGAGGCATCACTCCCTGTGACTACAGCAACGCTCGAGCCCAGCACTAAAACAGTGTATTGAGCAGATGAAGCACACGATCACATTTACTGCCGGCTCTGAGCCGCTTCACTGTTACTACGAGGAGGTAAACAGTACACACTCACACCGCAGACGCAGAGCTGCTGGAGGACACACAGACATGTGATGTCAGCTTACTCATTAGGGTGAGGGAAGTGGAAACTTTCCCTCAAGACACACACACACACACACACGTGCGCTATCAAACACACATAAAAGACACTTCAGGAAATCACAAAACACACCACAACGCACACCTTTCCTGTTGTGGCAGAAAACACATTTAAAACCAAGGAAACCGCAGAAAAGATCATAAACTACAAACACTATAGTCCATCCATCCGTCCATCCGTCTATCTATCTATCTATCTATCTATCTATCTATCTATCTATCTATCTATCTATCTATCTATCTATCTATCTATCTATCTATCTATCTATCTATCTATCCATCCAATCCATCCATCCATCCATCTATCGTTTGTTCGTTCTATCATTCTAATCATCCATCCATCCATCCATCCATCCATCGTTTGTTTGTTCTATCATTCTAATCTTCCATCCATCCATCCATCCATCCATCGTTTGTTTGTTCTATCATTCTAATCATCCATCCATCCATCCATCCATCTATCTATCTATCTATATATCGTTTGTTCGTTTTATCATTCTATTCATCCATCCATCCATCATACTATCATATATCTATCCATCTATGCCATTCTATCTATTGTTCAGTCCATCCATCCATCATTTTATCTATCCATCTACCTATCATTCTATCCATTCTTCCATCATTCTATTCATTTAACTACGGTTTTATTCATCCATGCATCATTTCATCATCTATCTATCCATCTGCAATTCTATCTATTGTTCTGTCCATCCATCCATTTATCCTTCATTTTATCTTCCCATTGCACATCTATATATGGCTTTATCCATCTAATTCATCCATCTATTGCTCTATCCATCTATAGTTCTATCAATGTATTGTTCCATCCATCCTTCATTCATTGTTCTATCATTCTATTAATCCATCAATCCATCCATCATCCTATCATCTACCTATCCATCTATCTGTCATTCTATCTATTGTTCTGTCCATCCATCATTTTGTCTACTGGAGTTCACTGGAGTTCACTGGAGTTCATCAGCCACATCAGCCAATCACAGCACAGCACAGCGCATCACTTCCTGCTGGACGCATTGATGCAGAGGACAGAAGAACACAGTCTGATCACAGTGGACAATCTGGACATTTGTATAGGATGAAGAGAGTCTTACTGTCACTAGAACACATAATTAAACTCATGAATATTCCACATAATAATTATCTTTAACAGATTTGAAAATACAGGTCAGATTTCAGATATATGATATGTATCAGTATTCAGTTTACATTAATATGAAGCTTTCTTCTTTTCCCCCACAGGCAAAAACTGCAGTGTTGCATCAGCAAAAATAGTCTGCCATCAGGATCAAGGTATTATTCATCACACGGGGGATTTCATTTCCAGAATTAGAGTTTTGTGGCTTTTAATCCAATGTCTAAAGGAGACATTAAACGTTCATCAAACTATTAAAGTATTAAAATGATTTCTGAAGGATCACCTGACACTGAAGACTGAAGTAAGATGTTGAAAATTCAGTTTTGATAACAGGAATAAATTACATTTCAAAATATATTTACACAGAAAAGACTTATTTTAAATTATAACAATATTTTACTTTATCTTTGATCAAATAAATACAGCCTTTATTAAACATTAGGAAAAAAAAATCATCAAAATCTTACAGAATGGTAGTGAAGGTTTAAATCGTACAGTGTTTGCTTCTCACTATGAACCAAAAATGCAGGTGTTTATGTAAACTCAAGATTATTTAAAAACCCGATATGTTCCTTCTCATTAAAGATGAATCACTTTCAGTTCTCCAGAACAACACGTGAGGAGTGACTTTAATCCAGTAACACTGAACTTAAACCCAGGAATGACAACAAGAGGACTACTTCACTCCCAAACCATATAAGGACAATTTCCTGTTTGTTTGAGAGTCTAATACCATATAAGGTCAAGTCAGCACGCAGATATCTGGCTACTGATGACCACGTGCCTTACAAATGAGTCCCATTATGCACTGCACAAATCATTCAGTGTCACAAAAACTCATTCGTTAATTTCACAGCGCTCTCAAAAAATATTTAAGATTCATGCATTTTAACATAAACAATTGAATAAACTTAAGGTGATGCATGTGTGTCAGTCATAAATAAATGAAACAGGCATGATTTCAGCACTTAGAAAAGTCTGTTTGCATCTATTTGATTTCATTTTACTAATCATATTTTCTAAATGCATGTATTATTATGCTTAGAATCAGAATAAATCTATAGTGTTTTTGGAGTTAGTCATTCACTAATTTGTTTTGCATTGCAATTTGTGTACTGTTTATGAAAAATGTCCCAAAAAATACGACTCCTTTCGCCAGTTAATGAGGAGACAGACTCATGTGACCAAGCTACATTTCCTATTATTCTTTATGGCAACTCAAAATTATAATAATTTTTTTTGGCTCTGTAAAGCTAGGAAGTGAAAATAGAGGAGGAAAATGCTATTGCCAAACTCATAAACATTAATTTCCCAGGAGGACTTACTTCGTCCTATATATGCAAATATAACAGAGGCATATGCTAAAGTCTTGTTTATGGGAGGTAAACTGTTTATGGCCAGCTGTTTGCATCTATAGAGGTCTCATGGCTCTAAAAGCTGTTAGTTAAGGGTCAGCATGTTCAGCTTAAACACTTAAAAGAGTGCAACCTGTTTCCTGACATTTTTGTCTGTGACACAAATGATTCAAACGTGTGTTGACCAGTGATCCATCTCTGCTGAAATACTGCTGCATGTGCAGAAATAAAAGCGCAAGCCAATGCAGGAAATTGTGAGTTCAGGGTCTGAACGATTAACCTGAGCTGCAGCGGACAGAACAGGTTCTTCTGCGCTCATTCACAGCAGCCTAATCAAACACATAAATCACATGCCATGATTTATCGCTAATAGTGTTTCCCTGGCACGTTCACTGGTCCCTTCGTGACAGCCTCGGATGTCTTCATCATGTGGGTTTACTGCATGTTGTGAGCGAATATTTCACACTGACCATACTGTCCTCCAGAAGAGATGTGCAAGAGAGAGAGAGAGAGAGAGAGAGAGGCACTATAAAATCTGTTCGATTACTTCCATAAAATCCATGTTTTTACATTGTAATTTTTCTGGATTCTATTTTAATGGTTTAATTCAATTTGTATAATCAAAAAAAAATTATTTTAATTTACACAACTTAATTTAATAATTGCTTACATTGCATTATTATTATTATTATTATTATTATTACTTTGAGATGTACATTCTACTGTACAAGTATGTTACCGTATGTTAAACCAAACTATTAGTTGCATTAAAGACATTGTGTTTCAACACTTCTATGTGTTTGCTAAGATGTTCTGGTTGCTATTGCATTGCTAGATGGTTATAAGTGTGTTTTTGGATGGTTTTGTCACATTTTCATCATCAGCCGGTTGAAAATCAGTAAAAACAAGCCACATGACGAGGTTTCATTCAAGTCTGAGTTACATGCTAAAGTTTAATACTCAGGATTAAAGAGTTCAACAAACAACATGACTGCTTGTAACTGTGCAGCTTGCCTTAACAAGCACAATAGTTACTTGCATAAGACCTGTTAAAAAAGTTATGAACACGTGAGCAGGTCGAGGCAGAATGCAGAAAGATCAAGAATCCCCTGGCTGCCACGAAATGATTATTTGGAAGCACTGCGAGGAACATGTTTAAGTTGTCAAAAAGGGAAATTCTGTTGCACAACCAAAGAACACTTACATAATTGTGCGGAATACAAAACAAGTTTTCAGCTCTTTCAACTTTTCTTTGAATTGAATAGGGACAATACAGCAGATTATTTTTCACAAACCTAAGTAGGGCTAAAATGATTAGTCGAAATTAACGACAACGTCGACAAAAAAAAAAAATAGTGGACAAATATTTTTGTTGTCGATTAGTCGTTTGATCTCATATGACATAATGCAAGGGCCTGCAATCCAATAGAATGTATTCAAATATGTGACGATTCAAATCGGTTGAGATGCTAAACAAATTGAGATTCATTTAGGGGTAGGAGTTTATATGAATGTGTGTCTGAGGGGAACTTAGTGTCTTTAGAAAAGTTTAGATGGTATTTTTTTATTTTATCTTGCCTCTGTATAATACATATTAAAGTTAATAAGTGCAGCGCTGCTTTGTTTACAATGGTATCCAAGGAAACGCTTTAAGTGCCACCTGCTGGTGGAGAGTGAATCTGCGTCTCGTTCAGCTCGACTTCTGTTCCTGTTTCATACAGATATTTTTTATGTAAAGTTTCACAAAACTGAAGTCAAACCATTGTGTTTTTGCTTCAAATTTCGAAATAATACAATCTAAATTAGATTAAAAACTGCTCATGTTGCATGCATGCAGCATCTTTGTTTGGATCAGTGCCTGTAATATTAAATAAAAGAGCACAGACAAAGCCTTATTATTGTTGTTTATATGAAGACCATTATTTGATTTGTGTTATTTATTTGGTTTGGGGCTTGTTTTAAAATTTCTAATTAGTTATTGTTGTTATTTACATTTACATTGTGTTTAAATGTTATTCAGCAGACGCTTTTATCCAAAGCGACTTACAAATAAGGACAACAGATGCAATCAAAACCAACAAAAGAGCAATGATATGCAAGTGTTTTAATTAGTGTAGTATAGCGTTATATTTCAGTTTCACAAAGAAACATGCAGGATTTTGTACAACCAATATTAAAATGACACATTTAATTTATAATTTGTCTTAAAAAAAAACGTGAATTGAATCTAATCGTGACTTGAGTGAATCGTGACATCACTACTAGAAAGCATATTGAACGACATTCAATATATATATACAGAACTGAATGAATCAGCTGATTTCCATGAGGCCTCTCTTCCTCAAACGTCATGAATACAGCACTGAAAATAGAGTGAGAGAAAATAACCCACACCTCCAAATGATCTGTGAGCGGCGTATCAGTAACGGCTGACCGAAAGCCAAACAGAGGACAGACCCAGCTCTGAAGCACACTACCCAACTGCTTATGAAATGTGGATTAGACTGTCACCACAATAACATTCCATTCACAAATACTGCGATTAATCTCCCTGCTTCCCAAATTGCAGTAATATTTATATCACATTGTTACTGTATCGATTTCTTTCAGCTGGAGACAAAAGAAGATGTTTGGAAGAATGTTGTCTATACAGAAAGTCATGCAGGTTTGGAACAACACGAGGGCAAGTAAATGATGGCAGAACTTCAATTTTTGGGTGAACTGTTCCTTTAAGTCCTTCTAAACTATGCATAACAGGTTTTAGGGTGGTTTGCATTGTTCCTAACAACAGCTCAGACAAAATAACTTACTAAGGATATCTTGTGGCTTATGGTTTTATTCACAAGGGATTTAAAACGACATGAACCAGGGTTCACTGAAGAGTGAAAAGCCTTGAGAGAGCTTTGGGTGCCTTTTCATTCACTAGAAGACGCCCAACACGAGCTGAGTCCAAAAACTAGGGTGTGATGCAAAACTGTGACATGGAAATGGCTCCAAGTGGATTATTAGAGATGAAAACTAGGTATGCAGACATGTGCGAAACAGGTGTGCACATTTAATACAACAACTGACACAGTCATAAAGCATCTGAGCAGCTGGGATGTGATGATTACTAAGACCTTAAAATGGGTCACAGCTTGGTTCTGATGGCAGGAAGAACCCAATAACCAAAAATCTTCGAATTTAATAATATAAATAAGCTTACAAACTTTTAAAGGAAAGTAAAAACTGCTGCTGCATTTTCCACAAACTTGTTTGTTAAAGTGATACGTTTGTTTTATGTTACCAATTTTAATGTCAGGCCTTGGTTTTAATATTAATATATATTTTATTATTTTCAATATATTGTAATATTAATATATTTTAATATTCATTATTATTATACAAAAATATTAATATATTTTAATATTCATTATTATTATTATTATTATACAAAAAATTTAATTTTCTTTTTTACAGTCACAATGGCTCACAGGTTTGTTCTGTTAACAGTGAAAACAATGCTTCATGCAACTAACAAAATAATCATGCATTGTTAGGATATTAATATTTATGTAGATAAATATAAATAAATGTCAACCTTTGAAAAAAAAATGCAAATGTTACTCTATGTTTTCACAAATTCATATGTTACAAAGTAAACAATTTTGCATATTTGTTTGGCCCGCGTATTGTAATATATAATATATTTCATAGATAGATGTTTATATAAAAATGCACTTATTTTTGCTACCTATTTATTTATTTATTTATTTATTTTCAAAGTGATGTGCACATTATTGAACTTACATGTTTATATATATCATTCGCTCATATATATATATAATTCTTTATTTTTTATTTTAAGGATTATTTGGTCAAATCTGTAACATACAACTGTTTGAGAACCACCGATTAGCTTCCAGATGTTCAGAAGGTGACAGTCTGCAGCTCGAGCTGGATGACAGGCTGTCACGACTAATCCAAACTCCCGTCGGGCCCCTGGGGGCCTCACCACACCCAGCGTGTTCAGGAATGTGCCGGGATCTCCTGCTAAACAAACCCATTATCTCATACGGCTGCCTGACCAGCAACTCCCTCTGTGTCACGTTTCCCATCCATAATACACCTCAACGGCTTCAACATAAGCAAGGTGTGGCCACAAAATACTTTGCATGTTAAGTCCCATCAAACTTTCTCTAGAAAGAACACTTAATTGAGTTAATAGATTGTTAGTGTAGCCAAGAACAGTTATATACAAGTCACTCCTGTGTGATAACTTGCATTGCCAGTGCTCGGGGCGCTATTATTCATTGCAAAACCACTCCTCATTATTGACTGGAAAACATTTAAAGGGTTTTGTTCCAAAAGTTACAAGGCATGTTAGGACTCATTGTGATATAACATAGATGTAAAGGGTTTGTTTTGTTAGCTGTAGCAACACCCAAAATACAAGGCGACGTTATCCTTTAGTTGACCCACAGTTTCTCAATTGTGCAAAATATGGTCATCAATGCATGAGTAACAGGGCTAATAATGAATTCTCTTTATAGAAGTGGAGCTGTAAAAGATCGATAATGCATTAAAGCTCACAAATAGATCTTTAAATCACCCAGAATTCACCCAGAACTGAAGTGCCAGGATGCTGGACTTTAGGGTCAGGAAAGCCCGGTTCGACTAATGCAGATAATGTTTGAACAGCAGCGATTCATTTTAGCAAAAAGCAATGAAGACCATGATACATTGTATATATGGTTACAGCTCATGCATATTAATATATCTACTATATAAATTATAGAATTATAAATAAGGTTCGCAAGTAGTAATAAAATGGACAGTCACATGAAGATACGAATATGAAGTAGCACAACTGTTTTCAACTTTGATAATCATAATAAATGTTTCTTGAGCATCAAATCAGTAGCTATATCAGAACGACTTCTGAAGGACCATGTGACACTGAAGACTGGAGTTATGATGCTGAAAATACAGCTTTAATCACAGGAATAAATTACAGTTTAAAATATACGGACATAGAAAACAGCTATTTTAAATTGTAATAATATTTCACAATATTACTGTAGTTTTTAATTAAATAAATGCAGCTTTGGTGAAAAGACATTGGAAAATATTTGTAAAAATCTTGAAATCATACTGATGTTGATACTCAAATGTTTGATTAATAATGTAGGTAATGTACATAAAATATAGTTTTATATATAAAATAAGGTTATATATATATATATAGTATATGCATGCTGCATGCTACTGTAAGTTGTGAATTGGCCGGTAACTTTTAGTAGCCAAACTGACTGGTGAGTGAAAGTGTTAATTTCAAATCTCTCTTTACACAGCAAGGTACCACCCTTTCAAAGCCATTGCATGAATATGCACACTTGATTTAATTCTCTAAAAGTCATTGTGTAGTACCTTACAATTATGCATCCAAAAAGTACTAAAACAAAATTATTCATGGGATCAGATTCACTAATTTACTTGAAAAGCCCATCCCTAGTCCACACAGACAGAGAATCCACTGGCTTCCCATAAATCTCAGGAAACAACACGTCACGGGTGAGACATGGATGTGGGTGAGCCTGGCAGAGATCAGTGAGTGTGAATCAGAGCGCGGCCCACCCTACAGGTCATCCACACCCCCATTCCAGCAGCATGAGAAGGACACACACATCTAGATATCTGATGCAGCCGTCTGTCAAACATTAATGCTCTTTTAATCTGCCCAACCATCCCTGAAACATGACTACATCTCATTCTGCCAAAGATACTCTCAACAAGTATTGTGTAGAGGTTTTCAGTCAGGAGGAGCTGCACGCTGCTTTCTGCTGATGACAGCTTCAATTTTTCAAACACCAGAGGAGGAAGCAAAGTCTCCAAAAACTCAGCCTCAGGGCTCCAGCATCGATCCGCAGCACTGAAGCTAAATTCAGCCTCCATTCAATTATTCATGCAGGAGAAAGATTTCTGGAGGTCTGGGTTTGATAGAGGTTGCCTCTCTGAGATGATGGTCTCTTTTTTTTAGGTGATTGGGGTGTGGTTTGTGATCTTGGAAGCTGGTCACAGCATCACTGGGTACCACTATGAAACACTTATTCATTACTGCATTACTATTTAAAATAGCTGTTTTCTGTTACATTATATATTAAAATGTAATTTATTTCTGTGATCAAAGCTGACTTTTCACTCTATTATAGCCACAAAAAAAAAAAAAATTCTGTTTTTTTTGTTTGTTTGTTTTTGTTTTTGATGACTCTCCTCATCTCCTGAGGTAACAACAACTATATTGAAGGGGTTTTATATACAGCAGTCAACAGCGCGCCCTTAATAATAAATCCTGTTATTAGTTAGTGGATTTGCTTGAGCTGAACGTGCCTGAACATGAATAAAATGTGCAAAAAAATGATTTGCGATCCCGTTCCGAACTCCCAAAATGACTCAAATGATTCGCGAACCCGCTCCGAACTTCCGAACTGACTCAAATGATTTGCGATCCCCAAATCGACTCAAATGATTCGCGATCCCGCTCCGAACTCCCAAAATGACTCAAATGATTCGCGAACCCGCTCCGAACTCTCGAATTGATTCAAATGATTCGCGAACTCGCTACAAACTCCCGAACTGACTCAAATGATTCGCGAACCCGCTACGATTCCTCGAATTGATTCAATTGATCCGCGAAGCCGCTCCGAACTCCTGAACTGATTCAAATGATTTGCGATCCCCAAACTGACTCAAATGATTCGCGATCCCGCTCCGAACTCCCAAACTGACTCAAATGATTCGCGATCCCCAAATTGACTTAAATGATTCGCGAACCCGCTACGAACTGCCGACCTGACTCAAATGATTTTCGCGAACCCGCTCCGATTCCTCGAACTGATTCAAATGATTCGTGAACCCACTACGAACTCCCGAACTGACTCAAATGATTCGCGAACCCGCTTCGAACTCCCAAACTGGTTCAAATGATTCACGCTCCATACTCCGAACCTGGAAGAATTAGGAAGCGTGCATTTAAAGTATTAATATCTTTAAAAACAAAAACAAAATTGAATGGTAGTGCATATAACCAGTTATCACATAAAACAACAACAACAACATGATTTTACAGCATTTTTACATTAAAAATGGCAGTTCAAGTAAAATAAATAAAAAACAGTAAAAAAATTGAGGGAGTTAAAAATGCAATCACTTCCCATTCATTCACACACTGGAAATAGAAAGTCAAGTTGAACACACTGCATTGTGGGATACAGTATGTCAGGTCGTGGCTCTATACTGCACATTTCAGCAATGCATTAGGTCATCAGGGATTTCACGCTTAAAACTGTACATACTGTATACTGCAGAGACAGTAAGAGCAACATGTCAGCATACTTTATATCTCTCTTAAGAGGTTAATGAATGCTTTCCTAAAGAAGTTGTGACAGAACGTTGCACCAGACTGCAATAAATCAGCACATACACACGCACCAGTGTCCTGACTGCAGTTTATCACACACACACACACACACACACACACACAACCCATCGCTCTGTGCTCCCGCTCCAGCAGGCTGTTGGCCGCTCAGACAGAAGCGAGGCAGCTGTAGATACAGTAGTTAAAGCCACAAACACCACAGCAGTAATAGAGTCAGTCCACTTTCTAACAGGCCCAAAGATTTCTTCACTGCAGCACTGATGATAAAGAATGTGTTTTAGTGTTGGAGCAGTGGAACAGCAATATTTTAAGTGTTTAGGAAATCAATAATCTTCACAAACTCAGCAGCTTTGACCAATCATTGCATATGGATTTTCATGCACCGCTCTGTCATCGCAAAGACACGAACATCTTATTGTTCTTAATGGTGCAAGACTGTGACCATTTCATCCAGCAAGCACATGAAATGTCTTTTTATGCTTTTCACTTGTTTCAACAAAAATAAACATTGCTTGCAGACAAGTATAAATATAAGCACTAGTATTGCTCATACTTAGAGATAGATTTGAACATACCACAAACACTATGTATTCAACCTAGTGGGTTTATTATAGTCAACTAAAAATAAAACCATTTAATCACTGAAAAAAAAGAAAATCATTATTTAAAGTAATAATTAAAAAGAAACTAATTCCACAATGTGTTCAAACATGATGCTCTGGAATTTTCAAATTATTAAAATTATTATAATTTTTTCAGTTATCAAATTGAACTACATAATATGCCTTTAATTAATCAAAGTACACACAAAAAAATACTCTAAAACATTTTTCACTCAGAAATTGCAAGTTTCACAAATAATTACTAACTAATAAATTACAAAAAAAAATCAAAACAAAACAAAACATTTTAACTTCCTGGATCTTATTTTATTTAATGAACAAATCTCAACTTTACCTTCAAAATTATAAAAATGAATGAATGAATTGATTTAGGTTAAAACGATGTAACACAAAAACTCAGTATTAAACATAAATTTTTGATCTAGAAACTTAAAACAGATCTAAAGATTTAAAACAGCATCTATCAATATCATCTGAGAGAAAATGTCATTTAGATATAAAGAAATACTCATTTAGAGTAAAGATCCCAAACTTTGAATATCTTGGGAGCTGGTTTGTACATGTTTGAGCATTATAGCTTTTTATTTATTAGCTGATTAATTATTTGTTAAGCCTTCAACGTGAAGAATTTGTTGGGGCCAATAGATGCGAACAGACATGTAGGCACTGCACTTTCCAAATGCATGAGCGAATGATATATGTGTGATGTAATGCACACCAGTGATTCACATGCAATAAAAACTGTAGTCAGCACTAAAGACCAGCGTGTAGGGTCAGATTTCTCCAGCAGGAAGAAAAGCTTACATGCACAATGTGAATGCTGCAACCTGTGAACATTGGGCGGTGAAACCAACACACACTGCTTATATGTCAAATAACACACATGCTTCGTTATCTGTCATCATGCATCATCATTCACAGTTATCGATTAATGTGCTAAAAATCATTTTCTACTTGTTAGCTATTATGCATCCTAATTTTGCACTTAGAAGGAACAATTATTTAGATGCAATACTAATTAACATGTAATGAAGTGATCAACTAATGAATCTGAGGGTCATTAACTAACATTCCTCTGGGTGTCATAGAGCTATAATGGACATGCAATCAGACAGCATTTACAATTACAGTTATGTTTTGAGTTTATTTCCATTATTTGACTGTTCACATGAGTATCGGGATACATTTCAGTATGAATTTAGGATGTAAACAACTATTTATGGGCTTTTTAGCCCATTTTAATGTCATTTTTAATGTCTGCCGATTGCAATTGCTTAGAAACATAATTGCACATTTTCATAATTTATAAACAAAATATACAGGATTTTATACTTTTTTATATATATTTTTTACTCATTTTCTCTCACAAATCACCCCCCCCCCACAATTCTAATTTATTCTGAGGAAAAAACTGAGAATTGCTAAATAGAGTTATGAGATAAAAACTCAGATCTGAAAAATCTGAATTGCAAGGTTAGCTCACAAATCTTAGAAGAGAAATCTGAATTTCGATTTTAAAATTGTGAGAAAAAGGTTCCAATTACCTTTTACTTTTTTTTTTATTCTGTAGCAAAAACAATAAAAAAAAGAACTGTGAATCATAAACTTGAGACAGAAGTGTAGATGTAAAATCAGAATTGTGAGAAAATTGTGAGAAAAGTAATTGGGCGACATCAGTGCATGATTGTGAGATGTAAACTGAGATGAACCACAAGAAAAAAATATTTTCTCCTGTGGAAGAAACAGTCTTCCATAGTATCCACTATAGCCTATAATATAATATAATAAACTAAATCAAACATATAGACTCTTAAGTTTGACTTGGTAACTTTGTTCATGATTGGCAAACTCCCTGTAGACCATACAAAAGAACTTCTAACAAAGAAAACAAAGATATTGGCCTATTTCATATCTGGACTTGTCCGAGACTCATTCGAAGTTCCTCATGATGTCATAACTGAGGCGATCTCAGACAAAGACAAGCCCACAGTGTTCAAATGAGCTTCTGAATCATCACAGGATGACCAGGAGGTGATACACACACACACACACGCGCTTCCTCTTTCCTTGCCTTCATTTTGTGCTCATTGTTGTGGCTTTTCTGAAGGGTAAGGAAGCAGTATTTACTAGCAGGTCAGCACATGTCTGGGCAAAAGGGTAGCTGGATCACACACACACACACACACACACACACTCCTCTTATGCCTCAGTGTTTGAAGTCATTCAGAAATCATGCATTAATAAAACCCATTCAGCACCCATCAGAAATCTCATTCACAAAGACTGATCCATGAGGATGGAAATCAGACGTCATGTCTGTGTCACATTCTAGTCCAAAATCCTTAAAATTATATTTTGCAAAGGAAGAAATACAATAAAATAAAATAAAATAAACGAAGCACTGTTTTCAGGACAATTAAGCACATTTTACCCTCAAATTTTCAAAACTATAAATTTTTCAATCCCATTTCAATTATGATTTTCATTACTGTAATACAGTAATTTTTACTGCACTATTTTCTTAAATTATACTGTTGCACAAACACGCTTTTATTTAAATCAGCATAAAATATGTAATTTAAATCAGCATGAATTAAAAGAAGTGCCACACATAATTGCATGATGTATAAATGTTTAATCAAAAATCTTTTTTTTGTTGTTTTTTTTTAAACAGCGATGAGATTTGGGGGTATAATATGCAATATTGTCATGAAAATCATGTTGCAACGATATATATATATATATATATATATATATATATATATATATATATATATATATATATATATATATATATATATATATATATATATATATCATAACAGTCCTACAATAGACCATTTTGTTTATGCAATATAATTGTTCTGTTAATTTTGACAGTTGGACATCATCTTGACCATCCATTAAGTTTCTGAATTTCTGCATCAAGTAAAAGAATGAATGCAACAAATAACTTAATCATCTGCCAACTGTGATAAAAAGCTTCTCGTATCATATTTCTGAAGACAGCTGCAGATTTGCTGGAGGACTTCAGCTGCTGAGAAATGCAAGAAAAAATTGGTACTGGTATATTTAGAGGTGACTATAACACTGACCACTGCTTCCCTGCATTTCGTGAAAGCAAAGAAGCATCTCCAATGCAAACACACCAACAAGAAGCACACAGAAGCTCAAATATTCATTTAGCCTATATAGACGGTCTCCAGCTGTCCTGCATGAAAAACTGGGCCCTTGGATATTTGCTGTTCGCTTGCCAAGGTGTTCTGCTGCAGTGAATCAGTCCAGCACAGAAATGATTTTCAGGCCTACTGAACAAATGAAGGCTTGATGAAACAGTACTCACCTTCTCTTGTACTCATCCCGCTCCCGTTTGACTTTGGCCAGGACGTTATACAAGGCTCTCAGTTCTGGGGTGATGGTGTCGATCTGAACCCCAACCCCGTCCGGATGGGTCCAGGTGACCCCGGGTCCCTGCACAGTCTTCACGCGCTCTCCGTGTCTCAAAATATGCGTAAAACTCCAGATGTTGCCCGGAAGCCTGGACTCCAGAGAGTCCGTCTGGACTGCGACTTCGCGCGTGAAGGTGAAGCCCGGATGCCTCGGCTGACTGGAGGCTTGCTTCAGCTGGTTCTCCAGAAGTTTGTTCCTTCTCTCCAGCTCATGGACTTTGGCGAGGAAGCAGCGGAACCTCAGATTGAGGCTCTTGAGGGCATGGATGTTGGATCCCAGGTCGTTGCGCAGAGCTCTGGGAACCGCTTCCGACGGCGCGCCGCTCACCACTCCGCCCAAAAAACCCTCTCCAAACAACAGCGAGCTCATGGTTTCATACAAAAATAGATATCGGTGAGTTTAATTCAAAGCTGGTGTGTCCATGCAATCTTCTTCTCATGCGTAAAAAGCCCCCCCTAAGTATCATCGATTGACTGGAAGCAAGCAATGCAGTCATTATCTGTCTATCCTTCCAGGACGCATCATGTTCTCCTTGGAAACGAGCAGGAATAACGGAGCGCGCGGTCTGTTCGTCAGCTTATTTCTGAAAGTGCGGGACATCTGGAGAACTGCGACTCATCTCTTCGATCAGACTGATATTAGTCTCACAGCCTCTTCCGCTGGCTACCGTTATATACCGGACGCTACCGGCACGACGGGATCGAGTTTCATACTCCTAAAAGAGGGAGATCCGTAGCAAACTCTCCGCCCCGACGCGCCGCCCCGGGACGCGGAGACGCGCATTCGCGCACACGGGACGGAGTGCAGGAATCTGGCAACATCGCCCCCCTCAAACAAACTCCAGCACGTTTTATTTCTTTTTAGGATATTTGGTCAATGTTTAATAATGGACCTACCTATTAAAGGTTGATCAAATAAATTATTTAATATTTTATCTAAATAAATGCAACTTACATTTGTTAAATGTTAACTAAGTTGCTAACTTCTTTTTAATCTATCTTATTAATGTTTAATAATTAAGTATTTAACTATTAACAGCCTACTAATAATCTAATCTAAATATACCATTTATGTTTTATCAATGTTTAATAAATCATTATTTAAACATTAATAATAGCCTTTTAATATTGCTAAAATATATTACTTAATATTTTATCTAAATATATACAATTTGGACTTTATCAATGTTTGATAAATAGCTATTGATAATATTAATATTGACAAATATTTTACATATTATATTTTGTTTATCTGAATATATAAAATGGATATTTATCAATGTTTAATCATTCATCGCTGAATTGTCAATTATATTAATATTGATAAATAAATGAATATATTTATCTTTAAATAGATTTGTTATTATTATTTATTATTATCATTTTGATGTTTTGTTGTATTACATTTTGATTTAAGATCTATCTATCTATCTATCTATCTATCTATCTATCTATCTATTAAAGGTTGATCAAATAAATAATTTCATATTTTATCTAAATAAATGCAACTTATATTTGTTAAATGTTAACTAAGTAGCTAATTATAAATTATTTTTAATCTAAATATGTACAATTTATATATATGGACATTTAATAATTAAGTATTTAACTATTAACAGCCTACTGATAATTTAAAAAAAATATTTTATCTAAATATACCATTTATATTTTATCAATGTTTGATAATTCATTATATAAAATATGAACAAAAGCCTTTTTATGTATTGCTAAAATATATTTCTTATTTTTTTTCTCTAAATATATAGAATTTGGACTTTATGAATGTTTGATAAATAACTATTAATCATTTTAATATTGACAAATATTTTACATATCTTTTTTTGTTTAACTGAATATATAAAATGGATATTTTTAAATGTTTAATAATTAATCGTTGAAATTGGGAATTCTATTAATATTGATAAATAAATGTATATACTTATCTATAAATAGATTTGTTAATATTATTTATTATTAACATTTTGAAGTATAACATTTTGATTTAAGATCTATCTATCTATCTATCTATCTATCTATCTATCTATCTATATGTCTGTCTGTCTGTCTGTCTGTCTATTAATAATTTTTATTTATTTATTTAGCAGACGTTTAATTACCATTTTCATGTTTTGGTCATTGCAAAAATATAACCAGCCCACTGAACACAAATCATGATTAATTCAGACTCATTGGTCAGAGTTGAAAGGGTCAAACCTCAGTAAATATTAATGATGGGCATTAAATGTGAAAGTGAGAGTAAGCTCATTAGCAAATTCATAAATTAAAATGGTTAGCAGAAAGTTGAGGTAAATTAAGGAAGGCGTTGAGGTGATTATTTCCACTTTTACATGTTGCAGCAACACAGAGCACGAGTGTTTGCATTTTACATCCAAATGACTGATGAACAGAGTCAGACATTACACAAGCATTTACACCTCAAACCTGCCCTGGCTTGAAGTCTGCTTAAGTGCTCTGCACAGATGCACAAATCACACCCAAGGATTTCTGAGGATTATGTGCAATTTTTTGCAATGATTTTGAACAGACAGTCCAAGTATGCAAAATCAAAGTTTTGGGGAGTGCATACAAATCCTTTAATTCAAATTTTAAGTGCCCATGTGAATCAATCTGTTCTCGTACAAATCTATAACAAAAAGGCAGTTCCTCTAATGAGTTTAAACTGTCTGGGAAAAGAGCAAGAGGTCTCTTTAAGGAGAAATTATGTGCTGAATTGATCAGTCCTGGTCATTTACTGCACGTGTTTGTTTTTTTTTTTTGCGTTGTGACTAGTGAGTGATGTGAAAATTACAAATAAATAATATAGTACAGTCAAAAAGTCATATTTTAGTGAAACAAAAGAGTTTAGAATTCATTTAATTCACTTTCCCTATAAAATGATCCACTTGAGTGGAAAATATAATAGTTAAGAATAATTAAGTGCAATTAATCAAGTTCTTGACTGTTTGTTTAATTTGTTAAGGATTTGTAGATATGTTAGTACTTTTTATTTTACTTTTATCTTCAGTTCAAAAAGGTGTTTAATGTCAAAATGTGGTAAAATAAGGTGTTTTTTTTCACTTTGTATGCTGTAAAAACAATTAAACTGTTGAACACAAAAGAAGAAATTTTGAGAAATGTTAGTAACTGTCAATGGATAGCGTTGGATCCCCTTCCTCCCGCATAAGTGGGCGTGGTCTTCAGAGAATGACGCACTGAGCTCGGTCTGTGATCTAATTAATATTCATGAGCACCAGCGAGCACCGCTAGGCGGCGGTGTGCTTCCTCACAGTTTGTGAAGCACTTTATCATCAGACGAAGAAGAAAACACAGAGCCCACACGTGAGAGCCATGCCGAAATCCAAGAGGGACAAGAAAGGTCTTCATTTAATGTTTACATTTGTTTTTAGCACTAATTATTACTCATTTTTAGACGACGTGCATTGAAATGTCTCAAGATTAGTTCGTGTTGCTTGGTTTAGTTAAAAAGACGAACCTGTCGGATTTTTTTAAACGTGTTTACACTTCAGTACTGAAATAAAATCATGTTTGTTACTTGTTGCTGAGACTTTAGTGTATGTGGTTAAGCTGTAATTAATCTTAGTCCCATTTATTAATGTCATTGAAGCAGCTTTGTGTGTTAGAATTTGGTGTGTGTGTGTTTTTTGTGCTATCATTAATAATACTTTTTACAGTTTCTTTAACCAAAACAACCAAGAAGGGGTTGGAAGCCAAGCAAAACCTGATTGAAGAGGTTAGAATGACTTTTAATTGCTATTTTGGGTGACACTAAAAGCATATACCATGGTAATAACATGGTATTCTTGAAATAACAAGGTATTCTATGAAACAAGAAAATCAGCAAATCTGTTTTGTATTCATTTTTTTATTTTGTGACATAGTGATATACTGTATTCCCTCTTGATAGGATATATTTGTTTTGTATTTTTCACTTTATCATCCTAATCGGTTGCTTATTTCCAGACCTAAATTAGATATGCAATACTATCAACATTAGTTTTATGATCAATTAAAATATCTCTTTCCATTCCTCTCCTCTCAGCTGCGGAAATGCGCGGACATCTACAGATATGTGTTTGTGTTCTCAGTAGAAAACATGAGAAACAACAAACTAAAAGACATCAGGATGGCCTGGAAACACAGCCGGTACACACACACTCGATAATGCTTCTGATTTACTGTTTTTATGCGTTATTTCTAGGATTTCTAAGAGATTAAGGTTGTATTTGGGTTTTGTGTTTCAGGTTCTTTTTCGGTAAGAACAAAGTCATGATGATCGCACTAGGAAAAGGACCAACAGACGAGTACAAAGATAATCTGCATAAAGTATGTAAGCGAAAGCCATACATTTTTAAAATTGCTAATTTTATCAACCTCTCTGACTTACACTGGTGTGTTTTGCAGGTGAGCAAATTTCTCAGAGGCGAAGTTGGTGTTTTGTTCACAAACAAAACAAAAGATGAGGTTCAAGAGTAAGTTGGTTTCAACAACATTCAGACCAACTCATATGCTGTAATGATCTCAAACCTATTCGCGATTCATTTCATGACTCTGTACGCTTGATTGAGTAACATAAGTTCATCCTTAATCCTTTAATTCTAATTAAACCTAATTAATAATTTTTTCCTAACATATTGGTTATTTCCACAGATATTTCAGTAACTTTAAAGAGGTGGATTACGCTCGAGCGGGAAGCGTAGCAACTATGTCTGTGACGCTGGATGAAGGTCCGCTGGAGCAGTTTCCACACTCGATGGAGCCTCAGCTCAGACAGCTGGGCCTCCCTACAGCGCTCAAGAAAGGTAAAGCATTAGTCAACATAAAGACTGTTACACAAACCTGTGCACACAACTATGAAAAATTGCTGAAAACGTACTCCCCCTCAGGCCATCCAAGATGTAGATGAGTTTGCGTCTTCATCAGATTTGGAGAAATGTAGCATTGCATCACTTGCTCAGCAAAGGATGCTCTGCAGTGAATGGGTGCCGTCAGAATGAGAGCATTGTATCACTTGGTCAGCAATGGATGCTCTGTAGTGAATGGGTGCCGTTAGAGTGAGAGCATTGCATCACTTGCTCAGCAATGGATGCTCTGCAGTGAATGGGTGCCGGCGGAATGAGAGCATTGTATCACTTGCTCAGCAATGGATGCTCTGCAGTGAATGGGTGCCGGCGGAATGAGAGCATTGCATCACTTGCTCAGCAATGGATGCTCTGCAGTGAATGGGTGCCGTCAGAATGAGAGCATTGTATCACTTGGTCAGCAATGGATGCTCTGCAGTGAATGGGTGCCGGCGGAATGAGAGCATTGCATCACTTGGTCAGCAATGGATGCTCTGCAGTGAATGGGTGCCGGCAGAATGAGAGCATTGCATCACTTGCTCAGCAATGGATGCTCTGCAGTGAATGGGTGCCGGCTGAGTGAGAGCATTGCATCACTTGCTCAGCAATGGATGCTCTGCAGTGAATGGGTGCCGGCTGAGTGAGAGCATTGCATCACTTGCTCAGCAATGGATGCTCTGCAGTGAATGGGTGCCGGCAAAATGAGAGCATTGCATCACTTGCTCAGCAGTGGATGCTCTGCAGTGAATGGGTGCCGTAAGAATGAGTCCAAACAGCTGATGAAAACATCACAATAATCCACAATTAATCCAGTCCCTCATTTAATGTCTTGTGAAATGAAAAACTGCGTGTTTGTGAGAAACAAATCCATCATCAAGATGTTTTTAACTTCAAACTGTTGCTTCCTGCTAAATTATGAGTTCTCAATTCATAATATTGCATTCTCCGTTGAAAAAGTGGTCTCATCTGAATCAGGAGAGAAGTCTGTACAGTTTACACAGTCCAGAACAGCTCTAAACTCTTTTTTTTCTCTGGAGGAACCGTTATTATGGTTTATGGTTTTGCATTTTATCTAGAAGAGAGTGTTTGAAGTAAAAAACTGACTCATTAACTGATGGACTGGAGTGATGTGGATTATTGTGATCTTTTTATCAGCTGGTTGGACTCTTATTCTGACAGCACCCATTCACTTCAGTAATGCTACATCTCTCTAAACGAGTAAAGAAGTACATTTTTAACTAAATACAATTTACTGGCTAAAATATTCCTTTAATATAACCATAGCTGCATCTGAAATTATATTTTCAAAAGAAAATAAGTGTACTGTTAAATGTATTGGACAGAAAGTATTTTGCACTAACTAACCTATTATCAATTCATCTGCAGGTGTGGTGACATTGATAAAAGATTTTGAAGTGTGTAAAGAGGGAGACACACTCACACCTGAACATGCTCGAATTCTGGTGAGTGTGTGCCATTAATACACTGCAAAAAATTATTTTCTTAATGAGTCGTAATAACTTAAGCAGTATTGCTTCTTTAAAAAAATAGACAAAAAAATGTAAGAACTCATTTTTAAGTGTATTACCTCTAAAACAGTGCATTAGCAGACAACACGTGTTAATTTGGATTAAATGCATTTAAAAAATCCTTTCAGATCATTGAACTAGTTTTGATTTTAAGGGATTCATTCAGTCTTGCATTATTCTAAAATGACGAAGTTCTGGCCTTTCAATTCAGAAACTCTTTGCAATCGAAATGGCGGAATTCAAAATATCAGTCAAGTGCATGTGGAATTCTGAATCTGGGGACTTTGAAAAGCTGACGGACGGTGACAGCGATGAGACCAAGAAAGAGGAAACCGATGAAGACTCAGAGGATGGAGAAGGGAGTGAATAAAACCTGAACACAGGCTAAGGACTTTCTTTTTTTTTTTTTTTTTTGTGAACATTAATTTTGTTCATCCAACATAAACCCATGAAACGTTTTATTGAGTGTTTTTCGTTACTGTCACAGTCATCTGTTTAATGTCTAATTTCAACTAGTTTTCAACAAAAATACACGTTTTTTTAAGTGTTAAATATAAGTAATTTTAGCAATTTATTTAGAAAAAAGACCGCAAAACACAGTGATTCCTCAAGATGCCACTATTGCATTATTTTTATTGCATTCTCTTTTAAACAAGTTGAAAAATCAAGTGTCGGCGAGCTCAGAAAGAGGTTTTAATTTTGTCATTGTGTTTATTAGGAAGCTGAAGGCTGCTCCATGTCAATTCATCACTGTTCACATAGAAAGATAAAGTGATATCTATGTTAGTTATTAAAAATCGGGCTTCATATTATTGTTAGTATTTTCTCTGATTGTAATGGGGCGTCTAGCGAAAATAGTTTGGACATTCATGGGCCACTAAATCCCAGGCGTGTTTGAAAGCGTCCACGACTTCCTGTTTGAGCGGACCTTCTGCTCCTGCCGTCAGGTTCTCACGCAGTTGCTCTGTGCTGGACATCCCGATGATGACCCCGTCACCCAGATCACCCTGCAACCACAGACATCAGCACATCACATATCTCATTATTTCTATCGTGACTTCAAAAGGGAGAGTTCACCCAGAAATGGAAATTCTGTCATCATAAACTCACCCTCAAGTTGTTCCAAACCTGTTTTAAGTTTTCTTCTGCTGAACACAGTAGAAGCTATTTTAGTTAATAGTAGGCTTTGACTATGGAAGTGAATGGCTACCGTCAAGTGTTTGGTTACCAACATCCTTCAATGGAACTCAAACAGGTTTGGAACAACTTGGGTAAAAAAAAATGTATTGTCATGCCAACTTTTGTAGTTTTCTTTCAGTTTATCTTGATGCACTAATATGTGTTTATATATATATATGTCAAAATTACTATAATTAAAACTAAAGTAAAAATGGAAAAAATAAAAAGTCTAATTCAAAATATTAACACACACTATAAGAGTATATGAATGAGATTAAAACAACACAGCCTCCACCTTCAGATGAGAGTGATGATACATCCAGCGAACAGCTGCTGACGTCAGGGTGGGTTTCTCTGAGCCGTACGCTGCTTCCAGAGCCTTCTGGATGCCATCTATGGCTTTAAAATGACTCTCCTTCCAGTATCTGAAATACATGTCATGCCCCGGAAACATGATCACATTTAAAAAGAGCAAAGCTTTTTTGTTAAAACAAACTAGATCTAGAGACTGCGGTCACACAGGACTGAGTAAAATAAATCACTAATGCAAATATCACGCGTTGAATGCACCTGTCTCTGTAAGCACCAGCTAAACTGTTCCCGAAGAATCGGCCCGCAGGCTGAGCGCCGTCTTTATCTTCATAGTGATATTTCCCAGTGAGAAGCCCACCTGTGAGAGGAGTGGGATTCAAGAGTTTGAGAAAATATATGCCATGCAGTGTGAAGAAAATAATTTGTGAGCGATCAGTGTATATTTATTGTGCATCATATACAATTAAGTTTTACAGTTATTCAAAAAGCGTGCAAAAACATAAAATGCTAGCTAAGAAATTAGCCCAAGAATGACTAAAGAGACAATTGCAGAATGAATGATTTCAGATGATCATTTGTGACCCTGGAGCACAAAGTCTTAAATCGCTGGGGAAATATTAATAGCAATAGCCAAACAAACGTATGGGTCAAAATTATAAATCTGTCTTTTATCCACAAATCATCAGGATATTAAGTAAATATCATGTTCCATGAAGGTATTCAGTAAATGTCCTACCATAAATATATCATAAGTTAAATTCTGATTATTAATATACATTACTAAGTCTACATTTGAACAACTTCAAAGGGGATTTTCTCAATATTTGGATTTTTTTTGCACCCTCAGATTCCAGATTTTCAAATAGTTGTATCTCGGCCAAATATTGTCCTCCTAACAAACCATAAATCAATGGAAAGATTATTTATTCAGCTTTTTCAGATGACGTATAAATCTCAATTTCGTGAAATTGTCACTTATTACTTAAATTAATTATATTGATATTATATTTAGTGTATAATTGTTCTTTTTTGTTTATTTATTTTTAATTCAGAGTAAATATTAAATCATGTTGGTTAACAAACAAGAATAAACACTATTGTTATTAAAGATAACAAGAAACAATGCATAATATATAAAGCAGTTTAAGCAATGTTCTTCTGGTTGACTTCAGGTCTATTATTCAATAGGAACCAATTTATTATATTTTGCAATACATTACATTTAAACAAATATTAAACACATTACCTGCCAGGGGATTGTATGCATAGAAACGTATGCCAAAGTATCTCAAACACGGCAGCAGTTCGGTCTCCACTTGACGTGTGGTTGCATTATACATGCCCTTCAGAAAAAAACATCAACGCTGTTCAAATTAACTTCCATTCATTCTCAAACAACATTAAATTGACTAATTTTAAAATAGTTTTATACCAGTGATTTTATATGGAATGACAACCATTCATCTGCTTACTTGATAAACAGTAGGGAGCACCCAGTTGTTGTGTTTGCAGATGCAGTAGATTTCTGCCACTTGCCATGATGCATAGTTTGATAAACCCAGCTCTTTGAATTTGCCCTAAACACCAACAAAGTTGCATGATTCTGACGGTCTGTTTAGATACTAACCTGAGTGTCAGGCATCTATCAAAGTGCATGTCTGACGGAGGAAGTCTAGAGCTCTGTAGTGTGATTCACCTCTTCACGCAGCTCATTGCAGGCCTGTAGTGTGTCCTGAATGGGGTTCTGGTGGTCTGGTGCGTGCAGGTAAAACAGGTCCACACATTGTGTGCGCAGCCTCTTCAGGGACGTTTCCAGCTGATTCCGGACACTCTCTGGTTTGAGAGTTTTCCCCTCCCAGGGGTTTGCTTTAGTCGCAATTCGAACTGACAAACACAAATGAAAAGAAAGCACTCAGCATGATTAAAAATATACTGCCCCTTTAGATTTAGTGTTATTTTAATATCATTTGAGAGACTATTACAATTCTTTATTATTATTTTGATTATAATTTTTATTTTATTTTAAGATTTTAATTTAAGTAATTTTTAAGTTTTAGTATTTGTATTGTTATTTTTAATGTCTATTAAGTTTTCTATTAATTTTAATTTCAGTTTTAGTTGTTTAAGCATTTCAAGTTAAATGAAAATTTTATTTACATTAAGATGTTTATTCATTCATTTAGCAGACGTTATTTATTTATTTTTTTCAGTTAATTTAATATTTTTTATGGCTTTAGTTTTAATGATAATAACCCTGATTATGCAAGAAACAAGTAACAATCACATACATGAGTAAAAATATATTTTCATTTATTATTATTATTATTATTGTGTACCTCATTTTGCATTCATTTTTATTTTTAATTTCCTCCAGCATCTTTATTCTTATTTGTCACTGCTTGACATGCTATTTAATATGATTTGTCTCTGAATTAAAATAATAATACATAAAAAATAAAATAATAATAATAGTTTAGTAAATTAATTTATTTAACAGGGACCATGCACAACTGTTGTGCTAGAGTTAGCTATATAGCTAATTTATCCGCAGTTCCATTTTTCATTATAAATATAAAAATGTTTAACAATAAATTAAAATAATAAACAATATTAAATTATGATAAAAACAATTAAATTATTAAAATACTATTTACAAATAAAAATAAAATACTAAACAATAATTAATGATTAAAATAAAGTCTTATTAAAATAATAAATACCTTAAAAAAGAAAACAATTGGTCATCCAAGTACACGATCCATAAATGTAAATTTTTGGGAAAAGTTCTACCTGTTTTCGGAAGCTGCATGTTCCCTATGATGGTCTCCGCCTGTCCATCATTGTACATGAACGCGGTGTCAAGCTCACCGTGCCCGCGCTCTAAGAACATCTGCACCAGCTGCGCGCTCAGGTGCGCGTCCGCGCGGCCACCGAACGCATTGCAGCCCAGAACAGTGACGGGGAGTTTGAACTGAGACATGCTGCGGAGCTGAACAAAGCGAGATGTTTTGAGTCTGGGGAGAAAAATGCGGTGAGCTGCACTAAAGGCGATTGCGACAACGCACTGCATATTAGATTAGTTCTTGAACTAATCGTTCCTTTGAGCCTGTTCTCAGCAAGTACGTAGTAAGTTAACAAAACGAACTGAATCGAACTTTAGTTCCGGGTTGATGACGCAGGACGCACAGCCGAAGTAGTCCAACTAAAAAAGAACCGATTGAGCCGGATAAACCAACAGTCGAAGTTTGCCGAGGATTACCGAAGATTCTGATGAGCGAGTTGACAATATAATACCCTGCAATCCTGAGGCGCATACTAGAAATATGCTTATTCGTTTATTCATTTATTTAAACAAGCAAAAATACTTCTGTCGAGTGATGTAAATAAATTTAACAGTAGTTTATTGTGAATGCATTTTATATTTAAAGTTGCTTAAGCGAAATCAAGGACTGGTTTATTAATTCTTTATACTGTAGATATGTAGAACATATCCGCGTATGTGCATCAATGTCTGTAACTTTTGCTTAAGATGTGAAACTTTTAGGAATTATAAATTGTCAGTCAGTCGTATCCATCTAGAAAAGTACTGATGGGGTGGCGAGAAGGGAGCAGGAATTTTTGAGGGGTGGCAACATATGGCAGACGTATACAGTATATACTGAATTTAGTCACAGTTATCACAGTTTGATGATAAATAGTATATGTGCACAATACAAAAGGACACAGGCTGCCATTTACTTAATCTCATGCAGTCAGTGGCTTGCATTTAAAACAGTTTATATAAGGAATAAGTGACCATACCCCATAAGCACCACCACAATCACTAATGCATACAGTATGCATCATCATGTAATTAAGAGCATTATAAAAGATTCAGTGTTATCAATATGTCAATTTATTATAAGAAACACAAGATTTTAATAGCCAATGACATTTCCAGCTGGGGATACTCAACTGATTTTCTACTGTTTAGTGTTAATCATCATCTAACTCAACCAGTCAAGATCTACATTTAGCCTTAGAGGTTATATGAATATAGTCCCTGAAGCATAGGTTTTATTAGCTGACAATAATAATAAACAAATAAGCATTATAGGCACAAATACAAATGTACTTTTAGAAATTGTTTTTGAAAAATATGGTGTTATTGTTTTGGCAAGCTTAAATTAAAACTTCTATGAAAACTTGTGTGATATTCCTTTAAAATAATGTTTTAGTATATATTTTAAGTATATTTTACTAAGCAATTTCTTACATAATTTCTTTGAGTTAGACCAAACTTTTATTTTGGTGAGTTGTAACCAGAGTTTCTGTGTTTTTTAATAAACTATTATTATTAGCTATTAGGCCTATTGCAATAGTACTATATATCTGTTGGAATTTCTTCAAAGTTTTACCGGAATTTTATTCTGACAGGTTGTCGTAAAGACATTGCCGTTTCTGTCAGTCTGTGTATACGATATGAATGAATGACGATAGTTTTATCAAATGAAATGGTGAAATCCTCTCATAGCGCGGTGACGTGCACATGTGTAGCATACATCATGCATCAATATAGTGAAGAGCTGAAAACACCACGCGTGCTTCAGTGTGTGTGTGTGTGTGTGTGTGTGTGTAGTAGAGTACACATTCCCAGAGATGTTTATAACAACAACTTCAGGGCTGCTGCTGGCCAAATGGGTGCCCTAAGCAGGATTGTATTGTTGTTTCCCCCTTCCTCAAATATGATGATGAAAAAAAACAACTTTAATCAAATTAAAAACTAAATTAATAAATTGTATTATTTACAAATCACAATTGTAGCTCTCGACATTTACCTGTGGCTATAACTTTATTATGACTCTATTTTATAGTCTCAAGCATTCAGAAATCATGCAAAAGGAAACTAAGCAGTTTTACTATGATAAGACCATGGTTTATTTTTGTAAGGGTTGTGATATGCACGTTTTTTGTTGAATAAATTATAAAGTCTGTGTCATCTATAGCAAAAAGGTGTCCAAAAATGAAAGATTTAGTGAATATCTGAATTAAATGTTTGGTCAGTAGCCTAAACAAGGATTTGATCGTCCTGTAAGAGTAACGGAAGCAATCACATGGCATTTGGCTCCCTTTGCAGGCATTTGTAGTAACATGTGCATAAATTGTTTATGTTGTATTTGCTTACATTATGTATTGTAACAGTGTTATTATTAACCAATCATTATTGCCTCTTTTTTATATATAATGCATTTTAAG
This sequence comes from Carassius gibelio, assembly GCF_023724105.1. Lineage (NCBI taxonomy): Eukaryota > Metazoa > Chordata > Actinopteri > Cypriniformes > Cyprinidae > Carassius > Carassius gibelio. The sequence goes on from NC_068381.1 coordinate 3,357,131, forward strand.
TCATTTTAAAGGCTATTGATGGCTTAGGTCTGTTTTTATAGCAACAACAACAACAAAAAATATTACAGTATATTAATACTTTGTAAATTATGATTTGAAGTAACAAAACCATGGTTAATTTGCAGTTACTATGGCTACAAGAACAATGATTTGTGGTGTTATTGTTAAAACCATGGGTAATTTTCGTAAGGGAACCTGAAAAAAAAAAAAACTTTCACAGGAATGTGCCTGAAAGTGATAAACGGGCCTCATTTTTACCTAAATGATTTATATAAAAAATGTATAAGGTGTGCATTGTAGCTGACACCTAGATGGAAACATTATAATTGTTTTATGACTGCAAGTCATTCTCCTCAATTGCTACTGACGTTAGAAAAGTGTATACCAATATCGCATGGAACTTTAGAGATGGTCCCTAAATTTGATACTCGTCCAACGTCAAGCCAACTTTATGTCTGTTTTTTATTTTTATTTTTTACTTTTAGTTTTCTTTTCTCTTTGCTGGATTGGATTCATCCATCAATTATGAACATTCAGCTGCAAACATGTGGTGCGAGCGGTTGGGAAGGATGGGATTTTTTTTTTTTTTGGCAACTGGGATGGTGCCCCCTCTGGGAGTTGGTGACCTAGGCAGATTGAGTCAGTTCGGGAGTTCGTAGCGGGTTCGCGAATCATTTGAGTCAGTTCGGGAGTTCAAAGCGGGTTCGCGAATCATTTGAGTCAGTTTGGGGATGGCGAATCATTTGAATCAGTTCGGGAGTTCGTAGCGGGATCGCAAATCATTTGAGTCAGTTATGGGGATCGCGAATCATTTGAATCAGTTTGGGAGTTCGGAGTGGGTTCGCGAATCATTTGAGTCAGTTTGGGGATCGCAAATAATTTGAGTCAGTTCGGGAGTTCGGAGCGGGTTCGCGAATCATTTGAGTCAGTTTGGGGATCGCAAATCATTTGAATCAGTTTGGGAGTTAGGAGCGGGATCGCGAATCATTTGAACCAGTTCGGGAGTTAGTAGCGGGTTCGCGAATCATTTGAGTCAGTTTGGGGATCGCAAATCATTTGAATCGGTTCGGGAGTTCGGAGCGGGTTCCGCGAATTATTTGAGTCAATTCGGGAGTTCAAAGCGGGTTCGCGAATCATTTGAGTCAGTTCGGGAGTTCGGAGCTGGATTACGAATCACGAAAGATTCGTGCTCGTAAATTTTCTAATTGGCCATAACCTTTAATTCGTTGCTGCCAACTGGGGTGGCAGCAGGGGTGGCAAGGCTTTCTTTTAGGGTGGCATTTGCCTCATCAGAATACAGGTGTGGGTTTTCCAAATATCACTTCCCATGCTTTTAAACACGTGCAATTCCCTTTGTAACCTGAAGATGTCAGCAGAATACAAATAACTTACAAATCGGTAAGGGACCAAAAACGTGATTTTCTGTTTATTTGACTTAGGTCTTCGCTGCTTCTAATCACCTTTTGGCCTTTATTAGGTCATTTTAATGGTGTAGTGTAGTGATTCTTAAAAAGGGGGCCTCTGCAAACTTCCAGACAGGGCCAAATAAGTCTACAATATTTGAAATTTGTTTATGTCGACATAATTTTAATTAAAATTATTTAAAATAAATATCAAATGCAGTCTCTCAAAATGAGATCATGTTGTCAGACTGATACATAAGGTACTCAAATGCAGAGGTTTCAAATTACTTCATTACATCATTGCAATTAATTATCATAAGCCAATAATTACGATTTAAGATTCCAGCCAAATCTTGCATTTAATTTATTCAGAATCCTCCATCTCATAAGAGTGCATCTGAATAGTGCACTTTTCAATATTCAATTTATGTTTCAGAATTGGAGTAAGTTTTAAGATTTAGTATTTGTACTGTTATTTTTAATGTCTATAAAATCTAGACTATAAATTTAGATTTTTATTCATTTATTTAGCAGACGTTATTTTTTTATTTTTATTTATTCAATTATAATTTTTTATGGCTTTAGTTTTAATAGTAATAACCCAGATGAGATTACGCAAAAAACATGTAACAATCACAGGCATGAGTAAAAATATAATTTAATTTATTATTATTATTATTATTATGTACCTCATTTGCATTGTTGTTGGTTTTATTTTTAATTACCTCCAGTATGTTTATTCTTATTTGTCACTGCTTGACATCCTATTTAATATGATTTGTCTCTGAATTTAAATAATAATACATTAAAAATAAAATATAATAATAATAATATTAGTTTAGTTTAGTATATTAATTAATTTAACAGGGACCATGTACAAGTGTTGGCAGAGTTAGCTATATAGCTAATTTGCATCTGCTGTTCCATTTTTTATTATAATAATAAAAATGTATAACAATACATTTAAATAATAAACAATATTAAATGAAATTATGATAACATACATTAGTAATTAAATAAAAAATTGATTAAAATACTATTTACAAATAAAATACTTAGCAATAATGAATGATTAAAATAAAGACTTATTAAATAATAATGAATACCTTAAAAAACAAAAACAATTGGTCATCCAAGTACACGTTCTATAAATGTATATTTTACGCAAAGGCCTATTACATATTGCAGAAATAGTACGACCAGTATGCTAATGTATACACAGAATATTAACTGAACTTACAAATAAACATGTGACGTGCAATATCATGCGATTTACCCACACGTTTCTTTAATAGTCACTATTTACAGTTTGGGAAAAGTTCTACCTGTTTTCGGAAGCTGCATGTTCCCTATGATGGTCTCCGCCTGTCCATCATTGTACATGAGCGCGGTGTCAAGCTCACCGTGCCCGCGCTCTAAGAACATCTGCACCAGCTGCGCGCTCAGGTGCGCGTCCGCGCGGCCACCGAACGCCATGGAGCCCATCACAGTGACGGGGAGTTTGAACTGAGACATGCTGCGGAGTTGAACAAAGCGAGATATTTTGAGTCTGGGGAGAAATAGGCGGTAAACTCCACTCAAGCTGATTCCGACAACGCACTGCATAGTAGATTTGTTCTTTAACGAATCGTTCCTTTGAGCCTGTTCTCAGCAAGTAACTTGTCTAGCCGGTGTTCTGTCGATTTGTCCTACCCTGTCAGATTTAGCAACCTCCAATTAAAACAGTGGGTAGTACAATTCGACAACGAACAATGCTACCTGTAAAGTTATGGTTTATTAATGTGTACACCTACCACAACCTTAAATCTAAGGGTATATACAGTAATGCAAATACATTAATTATGTGTTATATTCGCGGTTGTAGCTAGAAGGGATACAGCGACAGGAAACCAACGATAGGCTGTATATTTTTTTTTACCTATAAGATTGTATGTGTGTATACCTATCCTAACCCTAAACCTACCCTTATGTTGTTCAGCATGAGAAAAAGAGCGCAATATTGATGTGCGCATGCGCAGTAACCCTGGTAGGACGGGTATGATGAAATGTCAGGACACCTGTTCACAAATCGAACTGAATCGAACTTTGATGGGTTGATGACGCAAGAGGCACAGCATGTCGTACTCAAAAAGAACCCTTTGAGCCTGTTCAACCAACTGTCGAAGTTGGCAGAGGATTACTGAGGACTCAACAAGAACCGAATGAGCCGTGGCGAAGTTTGCCGAGGATTACCGAAGATTGCGAGTTGACGATACCCTGCAAGCCTGAGGCGCGTACTGTAAATATGCTTATTCATTTACATTTTATCAAAAACGGCAAAAACCTTTCTGACGATGTAAATAAATTTAACAATAGGTAATTGTGAATGTATATTTAAAAAATTAAAATATTAAAAGTGATCAGTTATTTATACTGTAGACATGTAGAACATATCATGTGCATCAATGTCTTTAATGTGTACTTTAGATGTGAAACTTTAAGGAATCTTAAGTTGTACGCTAGTCAATATAAAATCAGTCGTATCTGACATGAAGGATCCGCGAATGAACTCTGACCACAAACACCATTAACTTAGGCTAAGTGAATTATATGGTAATAATAAACAATATGCTTTAAAATAAATAACTTTAAATTCTACAATAGCCTATGTGTTGACATAAATTACTTTTTCAATTTTAATTGATACAAGATTGCACTGAGTTGTTAAAAGAAATGCATAGAGACGTTATTGCTTGATGACGTGAGGAACCGATTAATCGGCTTTCGAGTCGGTTCAATGAGGCGATCTGTCCGACAAGAACCGGTTTGCGGAAATGAATCGCTTGCATCAGCAGAGAGTACAACCAGGGACAAAGACTGAGGGGCTGTTGCAAAAGTGTCGAAATTGTGCTTAAAGTAGATTTCCGCGCAGAGGCATTGGTCAGCAAAAGGAGGTGGATATTTGAAAGTTCATGGTTCATCATTTGCCTCATCAAAATACAGGTGTGGGTTTTCCAAATATCACTTCCCATGCTTTTAAACACGTGCAATTCTCTTTGTAACCTGAAGATGTCAGCAGAATATAAATAACTTACAAATCGGTAGGGGACCAAAAACGTGATTTTCTTGTCAGAATTGGAAAACGGATTATTTTGCTTAGGTTTTCACTGCTTCTTATCACCTTTTGGCCTTTATTAGTTCATTTTAATGGTGTAGTGCAGTAATTCTTAAACAGGGGGCCTCTACAACCTTCCAGACAGGGTCAAATAAGTCTTACAATATTTACATTTGTTTATGTCGACATAATTCTAATTAAAATTCTATAAAATAAATAAATATCAAATGCAGTCTCTCAAAATGAGATCATGTTGTCAAACTGATACATAAGGAACTCAAATGCAGAGGTTTCAAATTACTTCATTACATCATTGCAAGTAATTATCATAAGCCAATAATTACGATTTAGGATTCCAGCTGATATTAAATCTTGCATTTAATTTATTCAGAATCCTCCATCTCACAAGAGTACATTTTAATAAAGCACTTTTCAATAAATTTACAATTGATGTTTCTTTTGCTACATTTATGACCTTTGAAGTCTTACATGACAAATGTTATTGATTTACAGTATTATAGCAATTTAAGACAGTATTGGTATACATTATCCAAACCTGCTCTGTCTTCCTTAGGAAAGGCATTACAAATGATCTGCGAAGACCAAAGAATGTTAATCTCTTGATCCACAATGTATTTCTCCTAAAAAAACATTTTTGAAAAGATTTCCGCACGGTATTCCTGGAGTGACACGTCAGCATGTGCTCTGAATACCAGCCGTTGTTTTTAAAGGTGTGTTTTAGTGTGGAACCACACTGTGATCATGGCAGAGGTGTTGAACCCTGGATGGCAATGACCTCTAGAGTCGGATCAGGGGAATGTTTTCCAGGTTCTGTTGCCCTATAATCCTTGATCGTAGCGCTGAATTAGTATTATACTATTTATGATTTTATGTTATTACACTATTCAATTCAATTCAAGTTTATTTGTATAGTGCTTTTTACAAAACAAATCGTTACAAAGCTACTTTACAGAAAATTATGTTTCTACAATATTTATTAGTAGCTAGTAGTTTTTGCACATTTGACAGGATTTTAGAAAAAATAAAAATAATAATACAAGACGTAGTCAGCTAGACGATGAACTATCAATATTATTAATTATTATATGATTCAGTCACACATTTAGCAATATTTGTTAGTTCTGTTTGTTGATTCAGGGTTAGCATCATCTGAGGTCCTCTGAGGGTCAGCATCATCTCTTCTCAGGTGTTCTGGATCCAGACTGGAGCTTGTGTAAATCCTAGTCCCTTGGCAAACATAGAAACAAAATAGAGACATCATTAGCATAGCTGCTGATCCAACAAAGTAAAATTAGTTTAACCCAAGCTAATGAATAAAAATGCACCTTTGATCAGATGCAACTACACTCACAAATAAAAGATACATTATTCGTATGCTTGGCGAAAGAGATGTGTTTTTAATCTAGATTTAAACAGAGAGAGTGTGTCTGAACCCCGAACATTATCAGGAAGGCTATTCCAGAGTTTGGGAGCCAAACGTGAAAAAGCTCTACCTCCTTTAGTGGACTTTGCTATCCTAGGAACTACCAAAAGTCCAGCGTTTTGTGACCTTAGGGTGCGTGATGGATTGTAACGTGGAATAAGGCTAGTTAGGTGCGCAGGAGCTAAACCATTTAGGACCTTATAAGTAAGTAATGATAATTTGTAACTGATACAGAACTTAATAGGTACCAGTACAGAGACTGTAAAATTGGGGTAATATGATAATATTTTCTTGACCTGGTAAGGACTCTAGCTGCTGCATTTTGGACGACCTGTAGCTTGTTTATTGAAGAAGCAGGACAACCACCTAGAAGTGCATTACAATAGTCCAGTCTAGAGGTCATGAATGCATGAACTAGCTTTTCTGCATCAGAAACAGATAACATGTTTCGTAGCTTGGGAATGTTTCTAAGATGGAAGAATGCAGTTTTTGTAACATGGGAAATATGATTTTCAAAAGACAAGTTGCTGTCTAATATAATACCCAGATTTCTGACTGTAGAGGAAGTAACAGTACATCCGTCTAGTTGCAGATTGTAATCTACAAGATATTGTGTACTGTTTTTTGGTCCAATAATTAATATCTCTGTCTTATCTGAATTTAATTGGAGAAAATTTTTTGTCATCCATTCTTTTACATTTTTAACACACTCTGTTAGCTTAGATAATTGGGAAGTTTCATCTGGTCTTGTTGAGATACATAGCTGAGTATCATCAGCATAACAGTGGAAGCTAATTCCGTATTTTCTAATAATATTACCAAGGGGCAACATGTATATTGAAAATAGAAGAGGACCTAGGATGGATCCTTGTGGCACTCCATATTTTACTGATGATAAATGAGATGACTCCCCGTTTAAGTAAACAAAATGGTAGCAATCGGACAGGTAGGATCTAAACCATCTTAGAGCCTGCCCTTGAATACCTGTATAGTTTTGTAATCGATCTATGAGTATTTCATGATCTATGGTGTCGAACGCAGCACTAAGATCAAGTAAGACTAGAAATGAGATGCAGCCTTGGTCTGACGCAAGGAGCAGGTCATTTGTAATTTTAACAAGTGCAGTTTCTGTGCTATGGTGGGGCCTGAAACCTGACTGAAATTCTTCATACAGATCATTTTTATGCAGGAAGGTGCTCAATTGAGCAGACACAACTTTTTCTAAAATTTTAGACATAAATGGAAGATTTGAAATAGGCCTATAATTTGCCAGGACACTAGGATCTAGTTTTGGTTTCTTAATAAGAGGCTTGATAACCGCCAGCTTGAATGGTTTTGGGACGTGTCCTAAAGATAACGACGAGTTACTGATATTGAGAAGCGGTTTTTCGGCTACAGGTAACAGCTCTTTCAGTAATGTAGTGGGTACAGGATCTAATAAACATGTTGTTGGTTTAGATACAGTGATAAGTTTATTTAGCTCTTCCTGTTCTATGGTTGTAAAGCACTGCAGTTTATCTTTGGGTGCGATGGATGAAACTGAAGTGTTAGACGCTGTAGAATCTACATTCGCTATTGTATTTCTGATGTTATCTATTTTATCAGTGAAGAAATTCATAAAGTCATTACTATTAAACGTTGGTGGAATATTTGAATCAGGTGGCGTCTGGTAATTTGTTAACTTAGCCACTGTGCTAAATAAAAACCTAGGATTGTTTTGGTTATTTTCAATGAGTTTGTGTATATGCTCTGCCCTAGCAGTTTTTAGAGCCTGTCTATAGCTGGATATACAGTTTTTCCATGCAATCCTAAAAACTTCCAAGTTAGTTTTTCTCCTTTTTGCATTCAAGACTACGAGTTACTTTCTTGAGAGAGTGAGTATTACTGTTATACCATGGTACAGTACGTTTTTCTCTAACCTTTTTCAATTTGATGGGGGCAACAGTGTCTAATGTATTAGAGAAAATAGTGCCCATGTTTTCAGTAATTTCGTCTAATTCATGTGTATTTTTGGGTACAAATAGGGCAGGCAGGTTATTTGCGAATCTTTCTTTGGTGGCTGGAACAATAGTTCTGCCCAGACACTAACGCTGAGACATATAGTTAATATCAGTTATACGCAGCATGCACGATACAAGGAAATGGTCTGTAATATCATCACTTTGAGGTACAACATCTATAGCAGTAAGATCGATTCCATGCGATATAATTAAATCTAGTGTATGATTAAAATGATGAGTGGGCCCGGTGACATGTTGCTTGACTCCAAAAGAGTTTATCAGGTCAGTAAACGCAAGTCCTAATGTATCATTTGCATTATCAACGTGAATATTAAAATCTCCCATGATTAGCGCCTTATCAACTGTAACTAGAAGGTCTGAGAGGAAATCTGCAAATTCTTTTAGGAATTCTGTATACGGCCCTGGTGGTCTACACACAGTAGCCAGAGCAAGAGATACATTAGATTTATTTTGCATGTCTGACAGAGTAACATTTAGCAGAAGTATTTCAAAAGAGTTAAACCTGTATCCTGTTTTCTGGGTAACATTGAGAATATCACTATATATTGTTGCAACACCCCCGCCACGACCAGTCTGACGGGGCTCATGCTTATAACAGTAGTTTGGTGGAGTAGACTCATTTAGACCAAAATAATCATTTGGTTTTAGCCAGGTTTCAGTCAAGCAGAGTATATCAAAACTAGTATATGTGTTATCATTTCATTTACAATAACTGCTTTGGGTGTGAGTGATCTAATATTTATGAGCCCAAACTTTAAAAATTGTTTTTGTTCATTTACTTTACATTTTTCTGGTTTAATTACGATAAGATTTTTTCTAGATCCTACATTATATTTATATTTTGACCTCAGTATTCGGGGAACAGACACAGTCTTAATCGTTTTTACGGCGCAAGTACTTTTAGCATTTAAGCGGGTGGAACAAAAGTCATCATAATAGTTATCTGAGAATTGTCTTACTAGTCACATGGATATATATATATATATATAATGTTCATTTATTAAATGTTAACCACTCTTAAACTTAAACTGTTGTAAATATTGAATGAACTGGAGCACAGGCGTTAGTTTTTTATTTATTTTTTAAATTAGAAACATGGCAGATTAATGCCGAAGTGAAAAAATTATTTTAAAGAAAGAAATACAGTCTATATATATATATATACGTTTTTTATTAAATATCTTTTTTAATTAAATGTTCATTTTTCAAAACTGCAAGAAAATGAAGGGCATAAATCTAAAGTTGCATTCCAGGTTTGGTGGATCGTGTCCCATTCATTTCCCATGTGTTGTGTGGGTGTGTTTTCCTCTCTCAGGTATCGAGATGGAGATTGTAAACAGCTGTGATCATAATAACGGCGGTTGTTCTCATCGCTGTGAACATTCAACCAGTGGACCTGTGTGCAGCTGTAACACCGGAGACCAGCTGGACGACGACCACAACACCTGCATCGGTAAAGGAAACTAAAGTGGCCATTTCCCGTTTTGCTGCACAAGCACAGTATCCGTGTGACGTCAAGGTGTGTGTTTTCATCTGTCAGATGTAAACGAGTGTGTAGACGGCAGCTCGTGTTGTGAGCACGACTGCACAAATTATCCTGGAGGTTACGAGGGTTACTGTACAGCCGGATATCGACTGAATGCTGTTGGATGCAGCTGTGACGGTATGACACTCAAAGAGATGCAGTGCTTTTCAGTGATTTAGGGATCTAGATCCAGAAATGTGTTTGCTTGCAGATATAGACGAGTGTTTGGCTGTAAACGGAGGATGTGATCACAGGTGTCAGAACATCCTGAACATCCGGGTCCTTCCAGTGCTCCTGCAGACGCGGCTATCGTCTCCATGAAGACAGACGCTCATGTATATGTGAGTCTTCAGCCGCTCATGAACCTGTTTTCTTTTCATAATCATTTTTAATACAGAGCAATAAATGAATAATGAGCTCCTTTAAAATTTAATACATTTAATACATACAATACAAATATTACATACAATAAAACCAACTTTTACTGTGTATGAAAGATTCATCAAATAACGGAAATATTTTGTTTTTTCTAGAATGATTTTAAATAATCGTTTAAAAAATAATTTTTAAAATACAAATAAAATTATATTATATTAAGTAATTATTATATTATATTATATTATATTATATTATATTATATTATATTATATTATATTATATTATATTATATTATATTTTATTATATTATATTTTAAGAGCCAATAAAATAAATCATTCTAATCATTTGAAACACAATCATTGTAATTTTAAATTATATTATATTATATTATATTATATTATATTATATTATATTATATTATATTATATTATATTATATTTTAAGAGCCAATAAAATAAATCATTCTAATCATTTGAAACACAATCATTCTAATTTTAAATTAAATTAAATTAAATTAAATTAAATTAAATTAAATTAAATTAAATTAAATTAAATTTAAAAAAATAAATTAAATTAAATAAAATATAAAAATAAAACAAATCATTCTTATCATTCGAAACAATCATTCTAATTTTAAAATATATTTTAAGATTATTCTATCCTATCATATTATATTATTATATATCAAATAAAGGAACAATTTTACCCGTAAGAAGGATTAAGATGTGCTTCCTAAACAATTGTTCTAGTTTAAAAAAATATTGAATTAATACATTTATTTTTATTTGTTTTTAATTACTTTTCTCCTGATTGATTTCAAATTCAGGAATTCAGTAAGAAACACAGTATTTGAGTTAACCAAATGGTTATAGCCCGATTGGTTTTAATGTAAAATTCTTGTCTCATCTGCTCTGTGCAGTATGTTTGAATGATTCGTTCGGCTTGGACTGCAGTCTGTCGTGTGAGGACTGTGTTAACGGAGGAGTGTGTAACAAACACAGAAACGGCTGTGACTGTCCTGACGGATGGACGGGACTCGTGTGTAATGACCGTGAGTTTCTCTGAAAGAGTGAATATCCAATACATTCACATGAAACTGAAAAAGAATTTCTCTGGTGGAGAAAGATGTTGTTGCTGTTTGATTAAATGACAAAACATGCTCTATAAAACCAGAGACATGTAATAAGATGTAAAGCCTGACTTATGAAATATTAATCTGAAAGTTGATATCTCTCAGTTCTGAGAAAAGAAGTCAGAATTACCTTTTTATTAATTTTTTTTAGTGGCATAATACAGTATTGACTGATAGATGAACAAATTAACGTTCCTCAAAAGCCTGATGATCCGATTTGATACTTAAATTAAAAAAAAATCTAATTTATGCATTTAGCAGACGCTTTTATCCATAGCGACTTACAGTGCATTCAGGCTATCAATTTTTACATACTTGCATAATTTTTCAAAAGAAAAAAAATTATGTCTGGATAATCAATAAAACTAATTTGGAAATATTATTCTTATTTTTACTAAAGATTTCACAGCAAAACGTCAAGTCAACCACAGCTGAAGGAGGATGTTTTTATAATTATACTAAAAGGTTTTTTACTTGCTAAAAATCATAAACTATCAATCAGATGACAGAAAGCATGTAATAGATTGTGTGCAACAGATGTTTTGATCATGTATATCCGATATGAGCCAGAAGGTTTTATCGGGTTTCTTTCAGTTGTACAGTTTATATTGTGTTGCATGTCTGTAAAGGCTCCTGACATCTTTCCTTCTGCATAAAAATAAATAAATAAATAAATACAAATAAAATAAAATGGATAGTTGATGCATAGCATTTTAATCTTTTTATTTTAAATTTGCATGGAAATGTTTTAATAAAATATCAAAAGAAGGAAAAACATGCAATCTATAATTGTATTCTATTTAAATTAACTAGTGTTAAATTCTATTTTTTCTTTTTATAAATTTTATACAAAATTTTAATTATACATTTTATAATTTTTAATTTGCATTTGAAATGCTTAAATGAAAAACAAGAAAAAGAATTTAAAAACATAATGTAAAAATTTGCAATCTAAAAATAAAATAAAATAAATGAATAGTAAACATAACATTGTAATCTTTTTATTTAATTTGAAATTTGCTTTGAATTGCTTTACTGAAGACAAAATAGAAGCAATGCAATCTTAAATTAAATTAAATTGATTGTTGATGCATAGCCTTTTAATCTTTCTTATTTTAAATTAGCTTTGAAATACTTGATACAGTACAATTAAAATAATTGGAAAACATGCAATCTAAAAATAAAATAATGATGATATAAAATAGAATGAAAAAAAAATCATTTAAATTGTAGATTATTTATACAAAGTATTATTCTAAGTAATATTGTTATTTTTATTTATTTAAATTAATTAAATACAGGGACAAAAATGGGAAAGCATGCAATAATATAATTAAATAATTAAATTAATAATTTAAATAAAATGGACAATCTAAAAGTTTTAGATAGAGATACAGTATGTATGATCAGTATTAATTGTTTTCCCTTGCAGTGTGTGAATCAGGCTTCTTTGGCTCTGGCTGTGATAATAAATGCTCGTGTCCGGCTGGAGTGACCTGTGATCATGTGACCGGAGTGTGTCAGCCGCAGTGTCCAGCTGGAACGACAGGAGACAAGTGTGAGCAAGGTACATCAAATCAAACTATGATTTGACTTCAAACACCTAGATATACAAGTTCCTTTAGATAAAGCGTCTGAAAGACATGATACTTTCTGTAGGATGCACTTAACAATATCATTGTCAGTATTATTGCAGTTTTATTATATTGCATATTTAATATTTGGTTATGGTTTTTTTTGTGTTAAAATGCGGTGACATCTCTGCATTCATTGTTTCATTTGTTAGATTAAAAGTTATTCTATATTCCTTGTATATCTAATATATTTGATAAATGTTGCAGTATTTATGATAATGAAAAACACACAAAAAAGATAGTGAAAATTATTATTATTTTTTTGAAAAATGTGCAATATAAAATAAATAAATATGAAAAAAATTATAAAATGAATTAAAAAGATATATATATTTTTATTAAAATCGTATATTATATTATATTATATTATGGGAAAATATTTAAGATCTAGGTACTATAATCATTTTCTTTAGAGTTTTTCCTCTATGTATTTATTTAATTATTGATTAATTTCTAAATATACATATATTTTTTATAGTCTCTTAACTCATATGTGTTCCTAAAATAACCGTGTATAATAATTATTTAAAAAAATGTAGATATAATATATAAAATACAATTATTTTAGATTTAATAGTGCTTCTATTTTCCATATATACTGCTATATCTGTACAGATGTTACAGTATTAAAGGAATATTTTAAATATGAGTAAATAAACCTGAAAACATGCAAAATAAAATAAAATAATTCACGTTGATAATGCAAATGATACATTAGGACTTGCGTTTACTGACCTAATAAACTCCTTTGGAGTCAAGCAAAATGTCACCGGGCCCACTCATCGTTTTAATCATACACTAGATTTAATTATATCGCATGGAATCGATCTTACTGCTATAGATATTGTACCTCAAAGTGATGATATTACAGACCATTTCCTTGTATCGTGCATGCTGCGTATAACCGATATTAACTATATGTCGCAGCGATAGTGTCTGGGCAGAACTATTGTTCCAGCCACCAAAGAAAGATTCGCAAATAACCTGCCTGCCCTATTTGTACCCAAAAATACACATGAATTAGACGAAATTACTGACAACATGGGCACTATTTTCTCTAATACATTAGAAGCTGTTGCCCCAATCAAATTGAAAAAAGTTAGAGAAAAACGTACTGTACCATGGTATAACAGTAATACTCACTCTCTCAAGAAATTAACTCGTAGTCTTGAACGCAAATGGAGAAAAACTAACTTAGAAGTTTTTAGAATTGCTTGGAAAAACAGTATGTCCAGCTATAGACACTTAGACAGGCTCTAAAAACTGCTAGGGCAGAGCATATACACAAACTCATTGAAAATAACCAAAACAATCCTAGGTTTTTATTTAGCACAGTGGCTAAGTTAACAAATTACCAGACGCCACCTGATTCAAATATTCCACCAACGTTAAATAGTAATGACTTTATGAATTTCTTCACTGATAAAATAGATAACATTAGAAATACAATAGCAAATGTAGATTCTACAGCGTCTAACACTTCAGTTTCATCCATCGGACCCAAAAATAAACTGCAGTGCTTCACAACCATAGGACAGGAAGAGCTAAATAAACTTATCACTGTATCTAAACCAACAACATGTTTATTAGATCCTGTACCCACTAAATTACTGAAAGAGCTGTTACCTGTAGCAGAAGAACCGCTTCTCAATATCATTAACTCGTCGTTATCTTTAGGACACATCCCAAAACCATTCAAGCTGGCGGTTATCAAGCCTCTTATTAAGAAACCAAAACTAGATCCTAGTGTACTGGCAAATTATAGGCCTATTTCAAATCTTCCATTTATGTCTAAAATTTTAGAGAAAGTTGTGTCTGCTCAATTGAGCACCTTCCTGCACAAAAATGATCTGTATGAAGAATTTCAGTCAGGTTTCGGGCCCCCCCATAGCACAGGAACTGCACTTGTTAAAATTACAAATGACCTGCTCCTTGCATCAGATCAAGGCTGCATCTCATTTCTAGTCTTACTTGATCTTAGTGCTGCGTTCGACACCATAGATCATGACATACTCATAGATCGATTACAAAACTATACAGGTATTCAAGGGCAGGCTCTAAGATGGTTTAGATCCTACCTGTCCGATCGCTACCATTTTGTTTACTTAAATGGGGAGTCATCTCATTTATCATCAGTAAAATATGGAGTGCCACAAGGATCCGTCCTAGGTCCCCTTCTATTTTCAATATATATGTTGCCCCTTGGTAATATTATTAGAAAATACGGAATTAGCTTCCACTGTTATGCTGATGATACTCAGCTATGTATCTCAAAGAGACCAGATGAAACTTCTAAATGATCTAAGCTAACAGAGTGTGTTAAAAATGTAAAAGATTGGATGACACACAATTTTCTCCAATTAAATTCGGATAAGACAGAGATATTAGTTATTGGACCAAAAAACACTACACAGAATCTTGTAGATTACAATCTGCAACTAGACGGATGTACTGTTACTTCCTCTACAGTCAGAAATCTGGGTGTTATATTAGACAGCAATTTGTCTTTTGAAAATCATATTTCCCATGTTACAAAAACTGCATTCTTCCGTCTTAGAAACATTGCCAAGCTACGAAACATGTTATCTGTTTCTGATGCAGAAAAGCTAGTTCATGCATTCATGACCTCTAGACTGGACTATTGTAATGCAATTCTAGGTGGTTGTCCTGCTTCTTCAATAAACAAGCTATAGGTCGTCCAAAATGCAGCAGCTAGAGTCCTTATGAGGTCAAGAAAATATGATCATATTACCCCAATTTTACAGTCTCTGCACTGGCTACCTATTAAGTTCTGTATCAGTTACAAATTATCATTACTTACTTATAAGGTCCTAAATGGTTTAGCTCCAGCGTACCTAACTAGCCTTATTCCACGCTACAACCCATCACGCACCCGAAGGTCACAAAACGCTGGACTTTTGGTAGTTCCTAGGATAGCAAAGTCCACTAAAGGAGGTAGAGCTTTCTCACATTTGGCTCCCAAACTCTGGAATAGCCTTCCTGATAATGTTCGGGGTTCAGACACACTCTCTCTGTTTAAATCTAGATTAAAAACACATCTCTTTCGCCAAGCATTCGAATAATGTATCTTTTATTTGTGAGTGTAGTTGCATCTGATCAAAGGTGCATTTTTATTCATTAGCTTGGGTTAAACTAATTTTACTTTGTTGGATCAGCAGCTATGCTAATGATGTCTCTATTTTGTTTCTATGTTTCGCCACGGGATTTACATCCCGTGGTAACTAGGATTTAAACAAGCTCCAGTCTGGATCCAGAACACCTGAGAAGAGATGATGCTGACCCTCAGAGGACCCCAGATGATGCTAACCTTGAATCAACAAACAGAACTAACAATTATTGCTAAATGTGTGACTGAATCATATAATAACTTAATAATATTGATAGTTCATCGTCTAGCTGACTACGTCTTGTATTATTATTATTATTTTTTCTAAAATCCTGTCAAATGTGCACAAACTACTAGCTACTACTAAATATTGTAGAAACATAATTTTCTGTAAAGTTGCTTTGTAACGATTTGTTTTGTAAAAAGCGCTATACAAATAAACTTGAATTGAATTGAATTGAATTTATATGTATATATTAGGAAAAATGTATATCTAAGTTTATACATTTATTTATTCAAACCATTTTGCCTTCACACATTAATTTTAAATAGCCTTGCAAGTTGACAAATGTACTCATATTTAATATAATTTCTCATTTTAGATTTGACAGTCTTTATGTTTGCCTTCTGTCTGTTATAAATGTCACACGTCTATGTCTGTCCCAGAATGCCCTGCTGGTTCATTCGCTGCCTGTGTGAAAACCAGGCGTCATGTGACCATGTGGGCGGAGCTTGTACCTGTAAGACTGGCTGGACGGGAACGTTCTGTGAAAAATGTGTCATTGTTTCTCCACTTAACATATATTAACATCAGCCATGTGTGTGTGTGTGTGTGTGTGTGTCCAGCCTGTCCGCAGGGTTTCTATGGTCTGGACTGTCAGCAGAAGTGTGTGTGTATGAACGGAGCTCTCTGTGATCATGTCAGGGGTGAATGTGTCTGTCCTCCTGGCTGTAACCAAAGTGAGCTTATTCTTCATTTTCTCTTCACTTCTATGTTTTATAGCTGTACCTTTAATAGCCCTCTTCTGCTTGGAAACTCAGCAGTATCTGGAGCACACATTATGATTATGATTTCTCCTTTTACGAGCACATCTGTCTTTCTGTCTCGCACGCAATGAGTCGTTTTCCAGTGATGCCGTTTCTCTTGTCTTTTTTATGTTTTTGAAATAAGTCTCTTCTGCTCTCAATGGCTGCAATTGTTTGATCAAAATACAGTTTAAACAAGAAATACTTGTTCAATATTTAAATAATCATTTTCTATTTTAAAATGTAATTTCTTTCTGTTATCAAAGCTGATTTTTTTTAGCATCATTACGCCAGTCTTTGAGTAAAAGCGTCTGCTAAATGCATACATTTTAAATGTTTTTTATCAACGTTGAAAACAGGGTTGCATCATATTTTAGTGGATTTTTTTGGGTGCACTTTGAGTGCTATTTTATAAAGTTTGCATATTCGAGCTCCTAAAATGCAATTGTCATGTAAATGAACAGCCAACATGCATAAAAAAGTTTTAAATTTTTTGTTGAAAACAGTGTTGTGTAAATGCCCCTGTTCTGTTGATTTGTCCTAGCCTGTCAGATTTTGTTACCTCCCACTAAAACAGTGGGTATAATATTAAATAAAGATGATAACTTAAAAAAAGATGATAACTTAAATTTTAATTATTTAATGAAATAATTACAGTAAAAATATATGTTAAGATAATTGTACAAATATGTAAAAATGTTGTAAAGTAATTATTAAATAATTATCACATGTGATGAATTATATGTATTATTTTATCATTAAGTAATAAAATATTTAATTAATAGTTATAAACCATAAAAGATAAATATTTATTATAATAAATAATTATTAATATTAAATAATTATTGAAATTAAACTCAATTATTGAGTTTATCACATATATGCTGATTTTAGGTTTTAAAACGTAGAAATTAATATAAAAATAAACAAAACATTTATGTAAATGCATTGTGTTTTTAAGTGGAATATAAAATCATTGTATTTTTATATAAAACTCTTTTTCTTATTTTAAAATATAATGGTGTTTTCACATTTTGTCTTTTAATTATTTTATTTGAAAAATAATCTAATTAAATAAAGTGCAATTATATATATATATATATATATATATATATATATATATATATATATATATATATATATATATATATATATATATAAATTCTTTTTCAATATAAAAATAATGTTTTACAGTTATATTAAATGGGTATCACTTTTTGCAGTGGGAACACCAAACCAGATCTCTAGGTTCTCTCATGAGAACCAAACTGTAAAACTTGTTTAAAACATTTGCAGCTTCACTCCTGCTTGCAACACATGCCAAATTACTGCAGAAATTTGTAAAAAAAAAAAAATAATAAGATCATCTGAGTCTGTCTCATCAGCCTGTCTGCCTGGCACCTTCGGGATCGAGTGTAATCAGGTGTGTCAGTGTTCAGAGAGTAACCAGCAGTGCCACCCGCTGTCTGGAGACTGTTACTGCAGGCCTGGATTCACAGGACCTAAGTGTGAACAGGGTGAGGGATGCACTTACTATTACAGGAGGAATATACTGTAGGTAGAGTGAAGAATGTTTTAGGTTTGTTCCTGCTGTTTTAAAACCTTTAACTTGATTGATTAAATCCTAGAAATTGTTAAATAAAAATAAAAATACGGAAAATACCAAAAAAAAAATAAAAAATAAAAGCATAAATTCATACATTATAAAATATATTTATATGTTTTGATTTGACAAATTTTGGAAAGAGTTTTAGTTTGATTGTTTTTAAGGTAAGTTTTAAAATACAAATAAAACATCTAATAAAAAAATTAAAATCTTATACATTTTAAAAAGAAACTGAAACAAAAAAATAAAGTAAAATGCTAAATAAAAATGAATAAAATCATAAAATGCATCAAAATACATAAAATTATAAAAATATAAAATCAATCAATATTTAAGGTAAATCAATTTACATTTAAAATACAAACAAACTTGAAATATAATTAAAACATAAATTAATTTTTTTTATACATTTTAAAATAAAAACAAACTGAAACTTTAAAAATGTAAAAATAAAAACACGAAAACAATAAAATTCATAAAATCATAAAAATGTGAGGTTTAAAAAATCTTAAAAAAGAACTAAAATGTACAATTTAAATAGGTAAAAAAACCCACCAACAATAAAACCATTAAAAAAAAAGACAAAAATATGAAATAATT
This sequence comes from Carassius gibelio, assembly GCF_023724105.1. Taxonomy (NCBI): domain Eukaryota; kingdom Metazoa; phylum Chordata; class Actinopteri; order Cypriniformes; family Cyprinidae; genus Carassius; species Carassius gibelio. The sequence goes on from NC_068381.1 coordinate 3,376,122, forward strand.
TATTTGTAATGTCACCATTAGAGAACCATAAATAAGTGAATGTGTTGTTAATTTATAGTAATATTAAAGGATGCTTTTCAAGTGATTATTTGGTCAAAAGGGGTTTGGAAGAATCTCTGCTTCAGATAAAATGTTATTCACTCTAATAGTGGAAACTAAACTCAGCACATGCTCATAAAGCTGTGGTTTTCTCTCTGTCTGAGGATAGTTAACACAAGACTCTTAAGGATGCAGATGCACGTTTGTGTTTGTTTTGGTTGATGTTTTTCCCTCATTCTCTCTCTCTCCCTCTCTCTTGTGTGTGTGTGTGTGTGTGTGTGTGTAGCGTGTGCTGAAGGCTTCTACAGTCCTGGCTGTGAGCGTCGCTGTCAGTGTTTGAACGGTGGAGCTCGTCTCTCGGTCTCAGGTGCCTGTGAATGTCCGGCCGGATTCATCGGGGCCCGCTGTCATCTCAGTGAGTCGCGCACAGCACATGTTATATATAAAAACTTTAGATGTTTATTATTATCTATATAGACTTTGTAAAGAACATGATCCAAGTCCCATGAACAAAGATCCATCTTTCCTCAAAGGATAAAGATGTTAAATGTTTTTTTGTTTTGTTTTTTACATTTTTCTATTCATTTATAGTCAAAATTTTTAATTGCTTATGAATCCTTTCTTTTCTTTATATATAATAAAGTACCTAAAAATATTAATTTGATGTAGAATTAATGAATTGAAGTGTAATTCTATTATAATGAAACATTTAATTATATATTTATGATATTTATTAAATTATATAATTTATAATGATCTGTTGTCATATATATATATATATATATATATATATATATATATATATAATGTAATTATAAACTAAATTATATAATAATTAAATTAAATTATATAATTAATGATCAGTCATGTATAAAAAATATACTGTTTATGCACACAATTAAATATAGAGTAAATATAGAAATAATCAATGCTAGTAGAAATTATGTATTTAATAAAATATATACACACACAATATAAAATCATTCTTAATGTTTTTAGGTAAAATGGTTGAATCATGTATTATTTTATTTATATATACACATGTACACACAATTTATTTGATCAAGATTTAATATTTGAAAGTATGACAGCATTTTTATCTGTTTGACTGTGTATTAGTTTTTTATATTTTAATATTAAATATAAAAATTTATAAAATTTAGTCAAATGTATTATTTTAATATTATATATACGTGTATATATATATATATATATTGAAAATGATAAAATGTTATTGAAAAGGATCATATATGCATTAACACACACACACACACACACAGAGACATATATAAATCTAAATGATATAATGATATAATTACGTAATGATAATAGAGTTGTAATAGTGTATAATTAAATATGTATAATAAACTATAATATGTAAGAATATGTAGATAGACTCCTCTCTCTATCTGTGATTCAGTATGTGCTGTAAGTGTGTGTGTGTGTGTGTGTTTCAGCGTGTCCCGCTGGTCTGTTCGGCTCTGGCTGTCAGCAGCACTGTGACTGTGTGAACGGAGCGTCATGTCACCACAGAACCGGACAGTGTGTCTGTCCCGCTGGATTACACGGCTCCCGCTGCGAGAGAGGTCAGACGTTCACCATCTACATCACTACACACACACACACACACAGAAATATACACGCACACACATACAGCTTACTAATGAATTGTTTTGGTGTAAGAGATTTGGTTGTCCTCCTCAGCGTGTAAGCAGGGCTCCTTCGGTCTGAACTGCTCTCGGTCATGTGACTGTGCGGAGGACACCCCGTGTGACCCGGTGAGCGGCAGCTGTATCTGCTCCTCGGGACAGACGGGCGTCCGGTGTGACAGCGGTGAGTCCAGCAGCACTAATGCACGCTCAGGATGAGATGTGAATGTTGTGTGATGTGTGTTGTGTTGAGAACGGAGCTCAGTGTGACAGCAGGAACGAACGCTGCATGTGTCTGAACGACTGGACCGGCCTCACGTGGCCTTCAGATCCACGCTTTCACTCAGCACACTACGTTTCTTCAGCCAAATACTAGATCAATATTGAACAACTTAGAACATGAATTTAATATATTTAATATTGTGCATGATTCTGAATCTGGGAATTGAAAGCTTTCGGTTTTCTGATGGTCAGTCAATGTTTGTGGGTTTATTTTAAAACAGCGTTTATTTCATTGTGTTTTTATATATTAGTAAAAAATTGCATAATGAAGACATTCACATGCATGTTTTTTAATATAATTAAAGAGATACTATTATAATATTTATTAATCGATTAATATTTGGTCTCTGCTAGTAATTTGTTTCTACTGTATATAGTTTTTGTTATAGATTTTTTTAATTTTATTTTTATATTTCATTTACATTTTTCAGTAATTTTGTTGTTTTTCATTTATATATATATATATATATATATATATATACATTTTAAAATTTTTATTAGTTTCTTTTAACAAGTCAGTTTATTTTAATTAATATTTATTTATGTTTTACTCATTTTAGTAATTAGGTTTAAATTAAATATGTTTAGTTCATTAATATTAATGATTTCGGTTATTGTGTCTTTTATATGTAACTTTTTCAATGGTTTTAGGTTTAGTTCTATTGAGCCTGAAAAACAGTAAAATTTTACAGTTGTATTTTAAAGATGAATAAATACTGTAACAGATGTATTGCTCATTGTTAACTGCATTAAATAGACAGTAGTTAACAAATGGAACCTTATTGTAAAGTGTTTGTGTTTGTGATTGTGTTTTCTCAGGCGGACCTCCAGAGCTGAACTCAAGACGTTCAGAAGAGAATCAGTCGCAGCTCAACGTCTCGTAGCGCTAGCAAACACACAGACACGGAGCTGTTTGCAGGTTCACACCTGATCCTTCATCGCTCTTCCACGACTCTGTCTCTGTTTCACTTCTGTTGTTTAAAGAGGCTGGAATCACATCTGACTGGACTAAACAAGAGAAAAGTACGGTAATCGCTTATTACCGTTTGCATTTTCGTTTAAGCGAACGCACAGTGTCAGCGACATTTAAAATGGAAATGCAAAGTCCATTTGCAATTGTGTTTCCCATATCTTACGAACTGTGAGCCTGTCATATTTAAATAGCAATATTAATTACCACATTTGACTTTTCACTCTCTCTGCACTGTGCATGTAAACTGCCAAAACTCAAATGGAATCGCAATTCCTTTTGCATTTAAATTTCCAACGTCTACACTAAAACCTGTCAATCAAGTGACGGGGGTGGGGCCATTTTATTGGGCGTGTTTGCATTGGGAAGTGACGTCACTCACAGTCGACGGTAATAAATAATTATTCATTAATTAGTGTGGACTTTGTCATCTAAGTACTTAATAACCAATAAGGTTAAGGATGTGTCTTAAAAAGTACTTCATCTTTTCTATCATGTGAAGCTTTACTTAAAAAAGATGTTTCCTGATATTTACACTTTCTGTTCTTTTTGTGGTGCTGAACACGAATCCATTTCTCCATTTTCTCGTCTGTTCTGGAAGAATTTTTGTATCTTCGATCATACTAAAATGTACCATGTTTTACTATGGTAAATATGAGTTATCGATGGTGTTTATAATTAAACACAGTAGCCACAAATGTACAGTTGTCTGAGACGTTATGAAAATGTTCTTTAACACCATGAACCATAAAATGTAGTCAGTGGACTGCTATGGTTTATTTTCATAATAGGTAAACACGGTCACATTTCCTTTATTCAGCAGCTGCACGATATGCCGCAGAGAGTCCTGTCTTCAATCGAGAGATCTGGAGTTGATTCTGTGCAGACTGGTAGCTCGGGGGTTAGTAACTCTCGACACGCGGCGAGGCGCGTCGTCTCTTAGCGCGTGTTCGAAACCCACACCAACCCGGTTTCGAACACGCGCTAAAAGACAACTTGCCGAGAGATGAGAGTCACTAACCCCCGAGCTACCGGTCTACACAGAATCAGAAATGTGCGCAAGCCTGTGTTTATTAAACACTTAATATCGCGTCAGTTTGTGCTTTCGTTCCAGCACATCTGCAGCAGAGACCTGAACCAGGAAATTGGTCTAATAAACGCAGACTTGCTCATTGCATGATTCAGATATTCTTGTAAATATTACAAGTTATTAGTATGATCGCGGCTGAAGTAAGTAGGATAAACAAAAAAATAAAAGTACGTCTATGTTGGCGCGGGTTTCGAACACGCACTAAAAGATGACACGCCTCACCGCGAGTCGAGAGTCACTAACCACCGAGCTACCAGCCACCGCTGAATAAAGGAAATGCGACCGTATTTACCTATTATGAAAATAAACCATAGCAGTCCACTGACTACATTTTATGGTTCATGGTGTTAAAGAACATTTTCATAACGTCTCAGACAACTGTACATTTGTGGCTACTGTGTTTAATTATAAACACCATCGATAACTCATATTTACCATAGTAAAACATGGTACATTTTAGTATGATCGAAGATACAAAAATTCTTCCAGAACAGACTTGTATATGTGCATTCCCCGAAGAGATGAGAAATGGATTCGTGTTCAGCACCACAAAAAGAACAGAAAGTGTAAATATCAGGAAACATCTTTTTTAAGTAAAACTTCACATGATAGAAAAGATGAAGTACTTTTTAAGACACATCCTTAACCTTATTGGTTATTAAGTATTTAGATGACAAAGTCCACACTAATTAATGAATAATTATTTATTACCGTCGACTGTGAGTGACGTCACTTCCCAATGCAAACACGCCCAATAAAATGGCCCCGCCCCCGTCACTTGATTGACAGGTTTCCGTGTAGACGTTGGAAATTCAAATGCAAAAGGAATTGCGATTCCATTTGAGTTTTGGCAGTTTACATGCACAGTGCAGAGAGAGTGAAAAGGCAAATGTGGTAATTAATATTGCTATTTAAATATGACAGGCTCGCAGCTCGTAAGATTTGGGAAACACAATTGCAAATGGACTTTGCATTTCCATTTTAAATTTGGCAGACACTGTGCGTTCGCTTAAACGAAAATGCAAACGGTAATGCGCAATTTGCATTTGCATTATGTCACATTTTATGCGTCCACAAATTGAAAACGCAATTGCAAATACAATTTGAGATTCCTTTTGAATAATGTCCGCAATATCATTCCATACCTTTCCATGTCATAACACTCTTGGTCATTGTAGTCATTTATTTATTTTATAAAATAAAAGTCCCAGATTGTTTACTTATTTGACCCAGTAAGTGGTTGAACACAGACTGTATTTGTTTAGCTCTTTGACAGACTGTAACATCCGCTGAAACATCTGTGAGGATGTCAGTGTTGAACTGTACATGAAGTGAAGTTTCACAATGTTAGAGATGGTGCTATGATGGCCTTTATTAGAGGAAGACCTTTGCAACTGATGCCTTTTTAATGCTTTTGATTCATGTTTTGTATAAAGTTTGAAATATATGTTTTGTAAAATATACAATTGTGGATGTTTTGCATACTTTTGAGCATCTCAAAGATTTTACTTGTGCCTCCCTGTAATTATTATATTTTAAATATATATTATTATTTAGCATGTGTTATAAATATTTTAAAGAGTTGCACACTATTTTAATTCAGCAAGTTGTCAAATTTTTTATTTTTATTGTAAAATTGTGGCATTTGCTTATTTTAACATCTTCTTAGGAAACTTTGTTTGGGTTTAGTATTTACATTTTCCCATTTTCTTTCTTTTTGAAATAAATTAATATTTTTATTCAGCAGTGCTATATAAAATGCAGTTTATCACAAAAAGTGATAGTAAAGACTTATTTAAAGTTCTAATGAAATATTTCTGAAGATCATGTGACACTGAAGACTGGAGTTATGATGCTGAAAATTCAGCTTTGATCAAAGGAATAAATAATATTACAAAAGATATACACATAGAAATCCATTATTTTAAATTGAAATAATATTTTACAATATTATGTTGTAGTTTTTTTCCCAGTATTTTTGATCAAATGGAACCTTGATGAGCATATGAGACGATTTTAAAACATTAAAAATCTCCCAATCCCAAACTTGCAGTATATACTGTAACATTTTAACACCAATGAAACTTTGAAATATGAAGAACAATTAGGGCAAAATGATATATTATGAATAACGTATTGCTATTGTAACGTATTGCCATTGTATCATAATACTATGTAATAATTTAATCAATATCTGATTTTTTAAAAATGTAATTAAATTAATTTACAAATGTCGTCTTGCATAATCCAGATTACCGTATTTTTCGGACTATAAATTGCACCTGAGTATAAGTCGAATCAGTCCACAAATATGTCACGACGAGGAAAAAAGCATATATAAATCGCACTGGACTATAAGTCGCATTTATTTAGACACAAGAACCGAGAGAAAACATTACCATCTCCAGCCACGAGAGGGCGCTCTATGTCTTCAGTGTAGACTACAGGAGAACTGAGCAGCATAGAGCGCCCTCTAGCGGTAGACGGTAGACGGAGACGGTAATGTTTTCTCTTGGTTCATGTCAAATTAATTTTGATAAGTCGCACCTGACTATAAGTCGCAGGACCAGCCAAACTATGAAAAAAAAGTGCGACTTATAGTCCGGAAAATACGGTACATGTTCGACCAGAATGAGGACCGAGGCAGAAGTCACATACTGCAGCTTTCATAAGAAACTGCAAAAGACACAAACAGGCTTTTTTTTTTTCATTGTCATCATTTTATAGTTATCATTTCATAGATACTAGCGCTGTACATGTCTTAATTCAGATTCAAGCAGAATGCATTTAGCAAATGCCTTTTGATGAAAACAAAAGAACCAAAGGCTGGAGTGACCAGGACCATGAATACTCTTATGTATGTATATATATATATATACACACACATGTACAAAGGTCAGACTATATACAGATACATCTGACTCAACATACAGTATTTCTCCACAAAGCGTGGAAATGTAGCTTGCCATTGTATACATTTCACAGAATTCTCCAAAATGCATAATCAGTGCAAATAATTGCTCGTTGTAATCGGTCATTGTCATCATCATCATCATCAGGTCAGTCCCAACGAAGGGCAACAAAGAATGGTAAAAAAATAAAATCATATTTTTGTCTTTATCTTTGCAAAATATTAATGAAAAATAATCTCCTCGGGATCTCAAGTATGGTACTTGACGATAATACTTGGACACATCCGTCACCTGTGACCGGTCAAATACGGACTGATAATTACAGATTTAATAGCGATTACATATTTCCCAGTTTTTCCAAACCATTCCACTCTGAGCTTACAAATAAAAATCCTGCCACTTTTACAAACTACTCCGAGGTCTGGGAAATAATCTCTGATATTCACGCCGTCTTCACGAGATATTGCAGATGACCAGACTCTATCAGTGCCTGGAAAAACAGTCAACACGAGAGCAGAAACAACACTAATGAAATCAAAACATCAGTAAATACAAGACACAATCTCAAACGCACTGATGACCCAAAACACCAAACTAAACTAATAACTGCGCTTATTCACAAATCTACCGCTTACAGATTTCAGTTCACTAATATTTTGGTGACAACACAGTGAAATATGAAGAAATGTTTTCAGATTCAGTACGACTGAAGCTCTTTGGACATCACAAAAAATAAAATAAAACCAACAAACAAAAACTTGAACCTGCAATGCTCGAAGCTTATGAGGCAAGAACATATTCAAATATAGTTAGTCAAGTTTAATCTTAATAATTCAGCACAATACTAGCACAATAATAACTTTTTTTTTTAATCATGAACTAATTTATTTATTTTTAAGTATTTAGCCAACACTTTATTATTATCTTTTAATCATTTTATTTTATTTATTTGTCTTGGTGGGTGAATTTGACAAAGAAATATTTTTTGAGCCTAAAATCAATTATAGTTAGCTTGAAATAAGTAAAGCCTATTTTTAGGATGATTATTTGTGTGACATTATCTCCATGAAAATTAAGTACCGGTATTTTTTTTTCTTTTTTCTGTAATGCAAAAAAAAAAAAAAAAAAAAAAAAAAAAAACTAAACATTGAAAAAAATTCAAAACATAATATTTTTACACAGCTGCACATTTCTGCTTTTAAAAGTACTTTTTTTTCCATTTTAAGTGCATTACTGTTAACACCATACTTGGTTTGTTTGAAATTATTATCCGACATCAATCAACACGCACCTAAAACATTTCTTTAAACAGGGAAAAAGTAAAAGACGTTAAAACTATAAATGTAAATCAATCATCTCTAATTAAGCAAGTCCTAAACGAATAAAGTGCAAATCTTTCAAAGACATTTAGGAATAACTGCACTGTTATTATACAGTAAATCTACGTGGCTCCACACAAACACACAGATGAGATGAACGGACACCAAACTTCAACATTCAGCGGTTTTTAAAGTCATGATTTGACCAATTTATCTCCCATAAGCACACAACTCCCAAGTTTTGATCCAGATCTTCAGAGTATTTTTAATCACTAGCATGAGGAACAGCAAGCTCATTTTTTTTTGAATATTAAAACATATTATCAGATATGAATTGTGCAGTAGATGTGAGCTGTGAATGCATGCTTTCCGAATTAGCCATGCAATTCCCTTGTGCTTGATCAGGGACGGTTTGATTAAACGCAATTAATCAAGGCTTCTTTTAAAAAATACCTAGACTGCTTATCCTTCATACTGGGTGCACTATGTATACTTGCACGGAGTATGTATATTATACTTCTAGAGCGCAGAGTGAATACACAAAGTGAAGAAAGACACAAGCGCAGATACATGCTGCTCTCCGTGGAAAAGAGGACACAGGAGTCACGTTATTATCGGGATGTGGGATAAATCTTTGGCTTCAGCCACACGTTTCATCACCGGTGCATATACAATAAACGCCCAGTGTCCAGAAATGAGATGAAGAAGCTTCCTAATGATGTATTTCTCACACACACACATGCAAACACAGACATTCTAGCGCAGTCCCTGAGCTGCTGACACAAACGGGTCTCTGCTCTTATTGGACAGGTGAGATAGTGCCGTGGAAACAGTCTGCTTTCCTATTGGCTAGGAGCATCTGTGACAGGTGAGTGCTGGAGTCCCAGCGGCTTCAGCTACACTGCACACAATATCATCAAGTCACTTGTGTTTTGCTACTCAGACGTAAAATCACAGGGTGATCTGATTGAACCTTTTTACATTTTTATGTTAGCAGCCCATTATTTAAAACCATTAGGCTACCACCACCTCATGTTTCTACTTGTTCTTAATCATCGATAAATTTGCCTTATGTGGTTAATGTCATAAAATAATTGCCACTCATATTTCACCCTAAAATCAGTTATCATAAATTATGATATTTTGCATAATATAATTTCAAGTTATATTTTATTATTAACATGAAACAATTTTGTACAAAATTACAGTACTTACTATTTTAAGACTATTACAATTTTTGTGCAATGGGACAATTTTATAAGTATATTTTCAGGAGCATCAACAGTTTTTTTTTTTTTGCATTACAGTACAATTATTTCCAGTAATAAATTACTTGCTATTTTACTTTTAATATTATATTTTATATTATTCAAAGTTTTTTTTTATTTTTTATATTGTGTGACAATTATTCCCAGGAATGCATGAATTCCTTTTCTTTTATCAAAAAAAAAGAAAGAAAGAAAAAAATTATATATATATATATATATATATATATTACTGCAATGCATAATTTTGTAAAATAAACACTAGAAATAAAAACTTTTAAAATTAAAATCAATACAACACATATTAGCATGATGTACACTTGATATTTAATTTTACAATTTATATATATCTATATATATTCACATTACATTAAAGACAATTTATAGGAAAAATTATCTTAATTATCATGGAATTTGCTAAAAAATTTAATTGTCCTAAATTCATAAGTAATATAATTTAGTATATCTTCCATTATATAGTTTTGAGATATTGATTTTGAGGTGAAATATGACCAGAAAATATTTAACAGTCCCTCTTCTTATTTAAAAAACTGCAATGATGGTATTAAATACTTTTGAAGCATGCTTAACCCTTTCAGGTAATTCAATCTATACTTAAACTCTAATAAATCAGCGTGAGTAATTGTAATAGGAGTACACTAAACGTGTGCGCAGGGAGAAGGTTACTGTGGATGGAAGACCTCCGAGGCTCGTCTTCAGCAATCACTCAGACAGATGCCCTCCAAAAACCCCAGCATCTGATGGAGTGATCTGACATCAGAACGTCTGTTAGCAAAGCAGGGACACATGAGAAGCCAGGGCTGTTTTGAGGCTAAAGAGAAGACCGTGAGATGATGCCATGCCCTGTACAGAATAAGGAAAAGCCACTTCCACACAAGAGAGGAGCTGCTCCTAAATGCGTTTTCTCTCTCTGATGTTCTCATAAAGTGCTTATTGGTTTGCCTGTGCATACTTAATGCAGACGACACAGTGAAGAGCTCTGGGCCGGGACACCTCGATGATGTGAACGATGTGTGCAAACCCAAAAGGATCGCATGAGTGGCTATTTCAGCTTGAGCTCTATTTTTCTAATTATGCAATCAATATAAAAAAGAAAAACAAAGAAAAGGGGAAAAACTGAATATTTCCAGCAACCAAGCAAGCATGTTATTTTTTAATGTTTGTTAGCATATTCCTGTCCATTTTGTTCTTAGTTACCCTAATGATCTGGTTTTAAAGTACCCATACGGAGACTCTGTGAGCACTGTATCTTCAATGCATCGCTCTCTATCCTGCATGTCAGTGGATGTGTCTTTTGTTGTATATTTAGTGTATTTTGTTCACGTGTTTCCTGCCGTTCGTGTTCTAAAAGTCTTGCTCTCCAGGGTTTGTGGGTGCTTGCCCGTCTCATGCAGCCGGTACTCATTCAGTAAAAGCTGAAGCGAACGGAGGATCAGGCAAAGGAGGGTTCGGAGCATCCGGTCCAGTCTGGCTCCACACTAGGAGCGGTAGTCCTTTTTATTGTAGGGTTTGTTGCCCAGGATACTGTCCACCTCGTGCACGATGGAGGAGGATAATTTTGGAAGAACCTGTGAAAAGAATAGCAAACTGAGTCTGGATTCCATGTGTATATATATATATAAAGAGTGAGGTCAAAATATCAAGTAAGTGCATTCTCATCCTGGCCACTAGGGGGAGGAAATGTTCTCTATACTGTTCAAACAGTCATTTTTACCAAAGCCAGCTCAGTGCATCTAAGTGAATTCTCATTTCGTATTTGTAACACTATAATACTTTTATTTAGACTAGACTGAATTGAAAAGGCAACAAAAAAGGGTCAATACTTTGACTTAGATTTTCAGGGTTCCCAGACATTGTTACCAATTAAGTTTTTTTTTTTTTTTTTATCTTAAAATGTTAATCTTGCAAAGTGGTTTTGCTCCAAGTCCTGTGTTTTACATGTGCAAAAAAAAAGAAAAGAAAAAAAAAGTAAATATTTGCAAATGTAAATACTTTCTTATAGTTCATTAATTAATTATTTGTTTAATTCTGAAATAACTATAATATATTTTAGTTTTACATTCACTTACTAATGTTATACTAGTTATATTCAGAATATGGGAAACCTCATTATTTTAGCTCACGAAAAAAAAAAAAAAAAAATCGCTACAACAGTCAGCAATTGACTCTTTGCTAAGCTCCGCCCACCTGCTCCCGTAGGAATGGAGATCTCTGTGCACAATGTGATTTGCTGTTAAATGGACTCATAAAGTGATTAAAATCGAACTGATTATTCTGGAAAGCTTGCCATTATACTGTTAAACTGCTGTAACACGATTAAAACGGTAGAGAGTTACAGATGGATGTTTCTTTTTAGTCAACCCAACACAGAAAAGACTCGTCCGATATCCATTACATAAACATCTGTAACAGTACTGGTGATTACCAAAATCACTGTTAATGTTTCTGTAATGGTTAATCCACACCATTGTGCAAGCTCTAATCAAAGTAGTGTTTCTGATGCTTAAATATAATTATTGTTGTCATCCATTAATTTTTAAGATTTACTGTGTTACAAGAAAGGCAGAAAATAGTAAAGCACTTCATCTGTATTTATTCAGGTGCCCAATTACAGTTACTGACTTGTAGTCCTTAATAGAAAAAATAAGTTTTAATGGTTGAATGTGCTGGCTGAAACTTGGGTATAAAAACACGAATTGATAAAATGTATTAAGTTGCTTCAGTTTGTTATTTGCCTAATAAATGACAATACAATTTTTAGTTTTAAACAAGTTTTTGACAGACTCCTAAAATATATATATTTTTTTATTTGTTAAGCACTGTGTGTTTTAGCCTTATTAGGCCTCCTACTAGATGAAGTGCTGATACTGCTTCAACTCATTCTGTGCTACATAAGTTATATGTTTACGGTGTTATTTTCAGCTAAATTTAATCATTAAGTGTATGCATTATGCATGGAAATTTATGTTTTTGCAATGTACTGTTTTCATCCTAAAACATTATGTGACTTTTGCAAGATGTTTTTTCTTTTCTTCTCAACTACACTAAAGTTTTTTTTATTCCCATGGAAAGTTTCCAACTTTTGGTGTTCTCAGAGCTAATTTTCCCCAAAGATGCAAAAGCCAATGCAAAAACTGAAGCACTCTGCATGACAGCAACATTATGATTGGTCAAGATTGGTTTGAAGGCGGAGCTTAGCATTTGATTGACACTTACCACACACTCATGTGCACTCTCACCTGTATTGCTCCTATATTCTCCATGAGCTGGTCTGTGCTGGAGGCTCCGAGAAGCACAGAACTCACACCTTCATTTCTCAGGCACCACGCTGGAGACGAGCAGCAAATATGTTGAACATACAGCATAAATAATATCATACACAACATATGACACACCCTTAAAGCAAATCCTCCCATCACAAAAAAATAAATGTTATTTTTAAAAGCAAAACATGAATATACAAATTAAGCCCTTTCCAAATTTAAAGCAGCTATTTCTCCCCCTCCTACACACACTGAAGCATCTCACAAAACACACAGCAGTTGCCAGACCACTCTGTTACCATGGCTCCCAGCACCGGGACACACTGAGCGTGCTCGAAATCAGAGCTTTTTTTATTTCACAGTAAGATGAGCGATATCTGCAGGAGCGCAGAGGAGGTGAAGAGGAGCCGTGCTGACCGCTGCTGTTTCCTAAACACGGCCCATGCAACACCGCCGCCACACACAGACAGGAAGGAACTCTGTGGGGATTTGAATCCCTCCTGAGAGTTTGTGTGTGTGCCATCTGTGGCACTGTGTGTTGGCACAGCAGTGTTTACTGTACTGCTCTCTCTGTGTGTGTGTGTGTGTGTGTGTGTGTATGTGTGTGTAATACGGGAGCCATTTGGAAGCATGTTCATGTTTTTCAAGGCTACACTGTCAAACACTGCAAATGATATGAAACATTCAGCTCTGATGTCCTTGGTAATCTACAGTGGATTTTAGCACTTTAGCCTTAACAGATTGCTTTGTCTGAACAATCTCTCTCTCTCTCTCTCTCTCTCTCTCTCTCTCACACACACACACACACAATGATAGTGGATTTGGAACACACACGTTTGTTTTTGTGTAAAGTGGGTTCATCCCATAGGCCTAATGGTTTTTATACTGTACAAACTGTATATTCTATGGCCCTACACCAACCCTACACCTAACCCTAACCCTCACAGGAAACTTTGCGCCTTTTTACTTTCTCAATAAAACTCATTCTGTATGATTTATAAGCATTTTGAAAAATGGGGACATGGCTTATGTCCTCATAAGTCACCCTCTCCTTGTAATACCTGTGTCATACCCATGTCATTATACAGAGTTGTGTCCTGATATGTCACAAAAACATGTCCACACACAATGATAGTGGATTTGGAACACACACACACACACACAATGATAGTGGATTTGGAACACACACACACACACACACACACACACACACACACACACACACACAATGATTGAGGATTTGGAACACACACACTCACACACACACACACACACACACACACACACACACACACACACACACTCTCTCACAAACTGTCTCACACACACACATACACACACACACACACACACATACATACAGATAGTGGATTTGTAATACAATCATGGCAACTCTATTAAATATTGTTGGGGAGTAATAACTTAGATGATTTTACTATTTCCCAATTTTTTTCTTTTTACTTTTTCTAGTGTTTTTTTTTTTTTTGTGGTACAACCTTACAAAACACTACATTAGAAGTTTTATGTCACAAAGTATTGTACACATTTATTTTTTTTTAATGTGAAATAATTCGTTCAGATGGTTCATTTAAATCTGGGTTATTAACCAAGTGTTATTACTAAAACGAAAACCATAAAACAACAACAACAACAAAAATATTTTATTTTTCAAAATTTTCTATCTGTATATTTGCATTGGCAATGAGAATGATGAAATTTTATGCTATCGCCTTACTTGAGACGCTCATGTTTTTATATATCATGTTCTATATTTTACATATAGTAGTTAAAATACTGCTTTTAATGATCCTTATTTCTTAAAAAGTTTCAATGTAGTTAATATTTTGTTAGTCAATTATTGTAACAAGTTTATGGAAAGCCAAGCTTCGCTGTAGCTCAGTCTAAAACACACTGTCAATAACATTCACAATCATCTGCCCATTTACATCCGTGTGCAGTTCAATAACCCTCACAGCAGATCTATTGTTAAATACACTGCTGGTGCTGTAAATGAGCAGCGGGGGCTGGCAATCGATTGGCAAGCCCTTAATGAGGTGTGAAACGTAATGTACGACTGCATTACAGGACAGGTGAGGGAAGGGGACGTGATTCATTCGCCCGCCGCTTTTGGGATGGAGGTCCTGTCAGGGTTTTCATTCCCCAGTGTCCACAGTCGATGAATCACAGAGGGCGTGCTGTCACATACACACTGCCAATTTATGACTTTTGTGAAGATGAGGGACTTGCTGAGAAACTTGATGTGTCTGACTTATGAAGGGTATCGTCCAGGGTGGGCGGTATGATAGCGGTATAGACTGCAGGATGATAGTAATGCGTTTGCTCTACAATTTAAACAAGCGTCGTATATATTTGTGCAACTCTGATTAAGCAGGACTGCTTTAAGTCATAATTTACAAGTGAGAGCAATAGTAATGCGAAAATCCAGAGCGAAACGTGACCAAAACAAGCCAAGAAGAAGAAGAATGAGTGTGATATGTTTTACTGTTCATAACGAGAAGTATTTTTTTCACTAATCCCAAACATTTTTTTTTTCTTATTACTATTTTGTAAATATTTATTTGGATGAAATAACTAATTAAAACATAAAATACAAAATGACAACTTTTTGGGATTACTTGCTATATATATATATATATATATATATATATATATATATATATATATATATATATATATATATATATATATATATATATATATATTTTTTTTTTTAAATCAAATAATTGCTTATATGAATAAAATAAATAGTTACTTCTTTTGGGATTTTTTGTTATGCATTATTTTGATAATTACTAAAAAAAGTAATATAAAAAAATAATCTAATCTAATAATCTTGGATTATTTGTTGTAGATAATTATTTTGATAATTACTAATAAAAAATACAATTATTTTAATAACAAAAATAAAATTATTAAATAATAACTACTTTTGTAATTAATAAATAATTATTAGTTATAAACAATGTTTGACAAAATAATGACTTGTGTAAGAAAAAAAGGTTAAATAAAACAAGCAAACACTTAAGTATTTAAATCACTGAATTGACAGTTTTTTTTTTTTTTTACCACATACTTATGTTAAATGTTTTTGCTCAGTTTTCAACAATAATAAATCATATATTGTGTTACATACTGTTACAGTGATATGAAGTTTGGTCTTAACGCACAACCCTAGCCTTAGCACGGCACACACACACACACACACACACACAGAGACAGACACACACACACACAGAGACAGACACACACACACACACACACACACACACACAGAGAGAGACAGACACACACACACACACACACACACACACACACACACACACACACACACACACACACACACACACACACACAGAGACAGACACACACACACACACACACACAGGCTGAATCTGATGGCTTTAACTGGACTATTACGATGTTCAGCCGACCGTGATCACAAGCTCTCATCTCTCAAGATTAGATCACTGTACTTTGAGATGATGTACTTAAATCAAAGCGTCGCAGTCCTCATAAAAGCCTTCGTTCTAGATTGAACAGCAGATATTTCTTTGAAACGTTACGCTCCATTCTCTCTGTAAAGCATTACACAACACTTCCCATCTCACGCTGAACATCATATAACACTATACGAAATCGATCTTCAACTATTATATTTATCACTACACTTAGGCAAGAATCCGATGCTGGGAGGAACACTCTTCCATTAACAGCCACAAACTAATCGCATTCGCAGACGTACAGACGCTTCGCTCCGGTGGTCTGAGGAAGGGGAGGATGAGAGGGGGAGAGGATGAGCGAGGCACAGGACGGACGGACAGACAGACAGAAAGAGAGAGAGCGGCAGTGTGTCTTTGGGTCAGGCGTACCGATGGCTAGCTGTGGAAGTGTGCAGCCCAGCCGCTCAGCGATTGCCTGCAGCTCTTTCAGCTTCGCCTGCTGGCGTCGGCCCTCCTCGCTCAAGATCTTGTCCTTCAACCACTGGTAGCCCTGTTAACAACACAGCACACCTGCTCAAAAACAGGGGCCCACGCCTACAGCGGTGCACACACACACACACACACACACACACACACACACACACACACACACACACACACACACACACACACACACACACACACACACAGCCAGCAGCACCTGTGTGGGCGAGGGCCTGTTTTTAAACATGTGACTCTGTCCACCCGAAAGCTCAAATGAGCAGAGATGATCTCGCTCAGAGAACTTTAGGGGGTAAAGAGACCTGATACACACACTCACAAACAACATCAGTTTGAAATGACTTCTGAGAAAGTGGTTTCTTAAATAAAAACTTACTATAAATGATTTCATGGTATATATAAAACATTAAAAAAAATTTACAGTAAGAACTTATTAAGTTGATAAACATAAAAAAGGTAACACTTTAGAATAATGGTCCATTAATGTTAACTATAGTTAACATGATCTAAGCATTAGTTAATGCACTGTGAATTAGCATGAACTACTGTAACAATGAATAACTGTATTTTCATTAACTAACATTAACAAAGATTAATAAATACAGTAATAAATGTATTGTTCATGTTAATTAATGAATTAACTAGCATTAACTAATGGACCATTATTCTAAAGTGTTACCTAAATCTATTAGTTTAAAGTCAATATGAAACACGTTTGCAACTCACTGAATTTGGCAATGTGTCATATTTCCATGTGAAACCAGTGAATAATATTTAATATGCATTTAAATATATAAATAAATATACATCGTTTAAAATAACGGCTTCTCCATGTACCTCAATGAAAGCAATTCTATTTCAAAACAGATATTATTTTTGTATCTTACTGAATTACTATTAAACAGAAAAAAATTACTGTAAAAGTGACAATATGATGCATTGTTTGCAATAATAGCTTAAAACAGACCGCTGTTGTTATTGCTAAATAAAACTTCAAAATTGTTTACTTTAACTTAAGTTAAATTTCAAAAAATTTCTAAAATTAAAACTAAAGATATAAAAATAAAAGCTAATTACAATTAATAGATGCTATAATTATTTTTAAATAATACTAAAATAACAGACTATATAGCAACTTGATTATCAGTTAACCGATTCATTAATCTACAGTCTACTTGGACTAAGAAGAGACATCACCCAAAAAGTAAACTCATTTCATAGGTAAAGCAAATTATTAATAATGAAAAAGTTAAGTAAATGTCAGAATTGAGTCAATTTTGTCTTCATGTTGACTTTAAAGTTAAATCTAATAATAAGATAATTTGTCCTGAACAGCAATAGTGTGTTTGTGTGTGTGCTAGACCAGGATAAACAATCCAGCTTCAGGTCCTTCATTAGGAAATATTAATAAACAGTGGAAAAGGACCAGTGTGGTCTAGTGATCTAAACACTCACGGGTCTCCGAATCCAGCGGACCCATCACTGTTCAGACCACCAGCCGGTTCTGTTATAATCCAGTGTCAATCCACATGTACGTTACACAGAGGTAACAAGACATCAGGAATGAGTGTGACACAAGATGATCGGTCACAAAAACACCAATGAGCCAAAAAACATGCCACTACGCCAACATACAGCTGGAGAAACGGGTGCTTTTACAGTGCACTTGTGTGTGTGGTTTAGTGTGCATGAAAGAGATAACAAAACAAGTGGCAATCCTCCTCAGAGTTACCACAGAAACTCAATCACATAAAGAAATAAATGATGAAGATCAGGCGTGTGGATTCATGCCAGCAAGAACAAAACACATCTAGAGGAAAACACCAACTACAGAACCTGGAAGACACGGAACACGTTCACATTAGAACACCAAAACAGTCACATATGAGGCCACTAATGTTTCCAGGGGACCCGGAAAAAAGAGGAGGAGATGGAGAGACTCATGGGAAGTGTAGTACCTTCAGTGAGGCGCGTGAGTATGGCGGCACACCGCTGTCGTATTTCCCTGAGATTATCCCACAGGCCAGAGGGGACCATGTCATCGCACCCACACCTGAGAAGACAGGTCAAAGCCGGTTGAAAAGATGCGTCCGGTCACTGTTTCTCCAGGCTGGACTGACAGCAGCATCACTCACCGATCTTATGGAAGAGCTCAGGAAGCTGCACCTCCACTTTCTCCCTCTGGAACATGTGGTATTCCGACTGTTCGCAGATGGGCGGGATCTGGTTGAACTGTCGGGCCACAGAATACGCTTCCTACAAAACACCAACAAAATCATAAAGGTCGGTGTCATGTGTGAACGCAGCGCTGCTCAACCCAAAACTGAACTTAAAAAGGTCAAATTATGGAAAACTGGAATTCTCCAGTTCGTTTGTAATGAAATGAGTGACAAAACTCAACAATCCCTTTTCAGTCCAAACGGACCATTTACTGAAGCTAAACTGCAAAAAATAGGAATTTTTTTTTTTTAAAAAGCGAACAATTCACAAATGTCATCTAAATTAGAGAACAACCTACAATTGTCAAAATTTCAAGCTAACAGCTTAGACCTGTTTAAAGTTTTCCTATGAGTAGAAGGGCTATTTATTTCAACAATTAATTGTATTCTGAAGCAAAGTATAAAAAGCTCAAATGAAATATTTGAAAAAGAACTGATCAAAACTAGAGAACACTTTTCTAAGTTATTGGTATTCATCTGGTACCTGGTGCAAATTTCCTTAATTATATGATAAAGCCTATGTTGTCTGATTTAATAAACAAAATTCCCATACATTACACTACACTTGAATTTTCCCCATTTCTCCTCCCAAATCCTCACTTCTCTCTTTACGTTCCTCTGGGCACTTTAGAATGTGTTATTATTGGATTAACATTAACATTATACTTAAAATCTCAATTAGCAGCCACTACAGTGGGAATGTTTTTATATTGGTGAGTGTGATTTCTCAAGTACAACATGTTCCTGGAACACCATTCCAATCAACCAATCAGAATAGACATACAACTTTTCAGGAAATATCTGTTTTAGGCGTACAATCGGGGTTAGGTGCATCATTTCAGACTGATTTTAGGAAAAAAATAATGGTAGGGTTAGGTTTAGGGGTAGGAATTAGGTTAATTCTATATTTTTGGACATTAATGTTGATCCAGGAACATGTCTTACTTGGCGAAATCACGACGACCTTTCTATAGTAGAGAAATGCAATAGATTAGGTACCTTTTTACCTGTTAAAACAACAGGATGGTTTTCGATTCATCTGAAAATTTGGTAAATGGTGGAACATTTTCGGTTAAGGCAATCCCTGCTAAGAACCAATTATGGGCGTAGGTACAGAAAAGTGAATTCTGTACAGCATGTTACTCCTCAGTGAGCATAACTAGACAAATGAGTTGTGTTAAACAAGCATCTTTAGATTCATCAAGTCTTCATGAAGGCCTCTTCAGAAACAGACGCAGCCGGTGCTGATGCTGATTACAGGGATGTGAACATCTCAAAGTTTAGGAGGCTGTGACTCACCATGATCTCCATCGGACTCCAGCGTGATGTTCCCCAGTACATCGCCATTCCCTGATTGATCACATGGGTCATCGCCCGCACCGTCTCTGTCAATCAGACCACAGATTTTCAGTGATTTACCGCACCATACATCATGTCACGATGCCATTAGAATGTGTCAGTATGGGCGAACGTGAAATATTAACGAGAAAAAGAAAAACAAGCTAGATTAATTCAAGGAAGGGGAGTTTAAATGATAAATCGCTTCTAGATCGAGCTGGAGAATTTTAATCAATATACGTACGACAAAATAAACAACTCGTGCTTCGGGTCAATATGAATCTCTGCTCAAGCAAAACAATGCTTCAAATGAGGGCTGGGAAAGATCCATCCTTAATAACCAACATCAGCCGTGTCAAAACACCAGTTTCTGAGCTAGAGAGTCATTTACTGCTCCCGCTTGACTATACGAGATCTGTCTGAAAACACACGAGAGAAACAGACTACTGAAGTGCAGAGTCTTTAATGACAAGAACAGCAGATGTCTACAGACCCCCGAGCTGTTTGCGTTTCAACCGCTGAACTGTGTGAACTTTCTAAAGGGCAGCTAGGCTAAAGAAAGAGGAGATTAAATAAAATCTCTGCCTCGTTTCTTAAAGAGCAGCCAACCTTTCACCCGAAAACATTGCTTGAGATTTAATTCAGGTTAGTGACTTACAAAAGGCCAACTGGGCAAACTGAAAAGATCTTGCTTACATGTGATTTGAGGAATCAATAATATCTGGGGAACTAACAGGGCGCTACGAGACACACTAAGGTTTAGAGCAAATGTACCTTCCATGGGTGTGTTGGGGTCTGGTCTGTTTGCAAACACCACGTCCACATATTCTAACTGCAATCTCTCCAATGACGCCTTCAAACCTACAGAAGAGTAACACAAATCAATTCAGCACACAGTTAAACCAGTTCAGTTAACTCCTGCTCTATGAGGTCCACTCACCTTCTATAATGTGTTTTCTTGACAGTCCTCTCTCGGTCTCTGCTCTACAAAACAGCAGGTCATGCAATTATCATTTACGCCAAATTTCAGCAAACTATATTGCAAATACATTAGTTGATTTAATACTAAAATCAAGGCCTTAATATTTTATTCAATTCAAAATATAACACTATTTCAAAGACTTCAGTGTTCATTCACCAGAACTAACATAAGTGAAACTTGTAGCTCCTGAACATTAAAGCCTCAGAAGTATTATTTGCATCATGCCATTATTCATTTTATATATAAAAAATATATATATACATACTTTCCACCCCAAAATATTTTGGTTGTAATGACTAAACTGGAGCGTCTGCAAAAAAAGAAAAAGAAAAAGAAAAAGGTAAATAAGTTTTAATTAGGTCACACTTTTTGAAAGGCTTTAAAAAAGTTATTAAGAAGTTGCAAATAATTACAACAGAATAATAGCTTGCGGTAACCATTTAAATTTCAAAGGAATGCATGTACACACATACGCATACACATTTATTTAACGGTCTAAATGAGGACAGTACAGTTTTCTTTTTTTATCTTTATGGTACACAATAATCTCATTCAAGTTTAAGTGATAAATGAGTTCGATCAAAAGCAATCTACCTAGCACTGTATGTATTATATATGTTTACAAAAATTATATGTACACAACATTAATAATATCCTTCCTCAAAGGGAAGATCAATCAGATTTACTGTAGCTCACTTACTTAAACAAACTATAAGTGAGCGCACACACAGACACAGAGGACAGAAATAAGCTATGTCTCTGCTGAGGTGAGGGGTTGTGTGCCCTGATGTTGATGCACACTGACTAGCAGGATGACTAAGCAGCACGCTATCACACACACACACACACACACACACACACACACACACGCGTGAAGATCCCTTCCCGCAGAGAGCTCGGTTCCTCTTCATCTCATTATGCAGAAACAGTGAGAGCCCAGCCTTCTTTCAATTAAAAAATCTTAACAAAAGGGCTTCTATTAACCATGAACTTCCTTAAGCTCGTGTTATGTTACACACACACATATCAGGACATCAGATGCGCCACAAACACACCCATGCAACCCTTTCATAATTCAACATCTAGATGGGACATCTACAGGCCTTTAATAATTTATATTTCTGTCTGTCTGCGGTTGCGATGACACTGAGGCACTGGGCCACGTTATCAGCAC
Organism: Carassius gibelio; assembly: GCF_023724105.1. Taxonomy (NCBI): domain Eukaryota; kingdom Metazoa; phylum Chordata; class Actinopteri; order Cypriniformes; family Cyprinidae; genus Carassius; species Carassius gibelio. The sequence continues at coordinate 3,398,607 of NC_068381.1, forward strand.
AAGATAAGAGACGGATGAAGGAAATGAAAAGCTGGATGCTATTAATGAACATACCTCCATCCTTTCTTCTTTATGATGTTGCCCAGCACCATTTCCGCCCTGCAACAGAAACCAGATGGTTATCAGACTAATCCTTCATTTTATTGACATATACAGCCAACAGAACTGAAGGGACATTTCAAACTTCTGTAAATCACCTCTTTCAAGAAAGCAATATGACACAAAACATGTCAATTAAAAAGCAATACACAGGTACACAACTTCTTCCACCCGTAACAGTATTACTGCTCAGTCCCCTCGCTGCATCGGCTCAAATGCAAAAGCAATTGCAATTATTATGAGCTCAACAGTCCTTTCAAGTTTGTCTTCCTACATTATAAAAACATTTGTGTGTTCAAAAATTAATTAAATGCTTATATTACTTCAGTGGCAAACTAAGCAAACAAACCCTCATGACGTCACACACTGTGATATTGCAAGATGGTTACATTAATTGTGTTCGTTAATGTTTTTAAGTGGGAATCAGTTAACTAAATAATGTTACCTTGACTGACTGCTTCACTTCCACTTTAAAAGCATATTTAACTCCCTGAAAAATGTGCCTTCTTTTCATATGCAGATGAGTTTCAGTAACAACCTGGAGACTAAAAGGCCCAATGAGGAAACAGTCGGGCTGTGATTGCCCCGGTGAGTGAGATTCTCCACCAGGCCGCTAACTAGTAAATTCAATGAACCACGGTGCTTTAATTCAATCGACGCTCCCAGACGCTACAAATCCCATCCACTGCTTTACTATAAGACTCTATAAAAATCCTTCTGCAATCTTGTTTTATTCCTAATGTGGCATGTTATGGCCAGACAGAGAATGTTAATTCTCTTAATGTTAAGTCCTTAATGTATTTGTAAACATTTTAAGGGACAGTGAATATGAATGCAATTAATGCTCAATAAAGGTTGGTTTAATGCACTTAACAACATTTTCCCATTTTCTGTGACCTAATCTAAAGTGAGAACTGTTCACTCCTTATTACCATTATTAACAATTCCTTTACTATGACTTGGTTAAACAATAATAATCGTATTAATTACAGTGATAATGAATGAAAAACTATTACTATAGTCTATTATGATCATATTACCCCAGTTTTACAGTCTCTGCACTGGCTACATATTAACCTATCAGTTACAAATTATCATTACTTACCTATAAGGCCCTAAATGGTTTGGCTCCTGCGTACCTAACTAGCCTTATTCCACGTTACAATCCATCACACTCCATAAGGTCACAAAACGCTGGACTTTTGGGTTTTCCTAGTATACCAAACTCCCTGATAATGTACGGGGTACTTTGTTGTAACAGCAGCTATGCTAATGATGTCTCTATTTGTTTCTATGTTTGCCACAAGCTCCAGTCTGGATCCAGAACTCCTGAGAAGAGATGATGCTGACCCTCAGAGGACCAAAGATGATGCTAACCCTGAACCAACAACAGAACTAACAAATATTGCTACAAGTGTGACTGTATCATATAATAATTGCTGTCAGTAATGTTCATCGTCTGGCTCACTACTAGAGGTCGACCTCGGCCGATATATCGGGCCGATATTTGTCATTTTTTAATATATCGGCATCGGCCGATATCCGTGTTTAGTAGCGCCGATTTAAAGTCAGGCACGTCGGCGGACAACCCCGTGTTATTGGCGCGGTGGAAAGTGCTGCTGCAGCCACTGCATGTGAAGCTTTTGGAAGATTCAACAACAGACCTGCGAGATAAAGGTAGTCAGAGAATTTCACTCTGTAAATGGGGTGGAGAAGTTGTCAGCTCTAACAAACACTGCAGCGTGATTGAGGGCTCCGTTACTCCGCCCCGCTCACAGACAGCACCGCGCTCGGAGAGACAGACGTCCTGGAGCTGCCCAGAACGGTGAATCACATGTGTTCGGAAGCATGGTTTGATGCAGACAATAACCAGTTTTCCATCCAACTCATTTGTATTTAGGGATGTCAATATTTGATAATTTCCATGATCGATCGTCGTTTAAATTAACGATCAAGTAATAACCTTAATGCTGCAAAATGCGTCTGCAGCGGTATTATTATTATGTGCAAAAGCCACTTGGAAAAAAAGCTTTCTCACCTGAATGAAAGGGGTTTTAGTATTAATAAAATGCTAGTAGCAGGACTGTAAAATGAATAAATGTGATTATGATTGTTTGATAAAATGAAGAGAGCACGCCATACGTTTGAGATCATTTTACTTTGCTGAATGTTTTCTGTCAAGGAGACCGCTGAATGCGCCTCTTTAAATGGTTTCGTGGTGCTCGTTGTTGTATTTTGAAACGCAACTGCAATGTTTCCAAATGACACTATAGTAGTGGTGCAACGGATCATCATTGATCCGTGATCCGTTCAGATCAATATCTTCAGTTCGGCATACGCGTGACCCTCGGATTGATTTATGAAAAAAAAAAAAAAATTGCGCATGTTCAGTCCACACTCAGTGATAATGCGGAGCGGAGGAGCTTGAATGCCCCGCGCATTTTGGCTTCCCTGTCAGATATACTGATGAAGGAAAGACGTTAGAGTGAAAAGATGGTGCCAGATCTTTATGAACAGGAGAAGAAAAAAGTTGTGGATGAGCTATCCCGAGCATCCCCTGTTGCACTCACGACAGACGGGTGGACGTCCAGGGGGACGGAGAGCTCTGTGATGATAACTGCTCACTTCATCACAGCAGACTGGGAGATGAGAAGTCCTTATTATGTTAAAAAGAAGATATTATGCCATGTGCACTAAGTCCATACGAGGACGAGCAAGCACGGGTTTGAATAGATGTATTTGGAGGTTATTGCTCACGTCTCGTTCTGCACATATCCAAATGTTTCCATTTTCGCAATGTATCTGAATGTTAATCTATAATATTTTTTTTAATGTAAACTAGACGGAAAAATCATCCTCTTCACATGAGCAAAAACGTCCTTTGCATAACAGCAGAGAGGACCGGTATAGGGTGTATTTAAACTGACCAGTGTAACTTTTTAAATGTTTGGTTGACTGTACTTTATTTTAATAATGAATAGACTGCGATGTAAGTTCGAAATTAGAATGCACTTTAGGTGTTCTGTGTCATTTATACCAAACACAAATGTTGCTGGTTGCTAGTGTCTTTGCAGCACTACTGTTATTTATTTTTTATATATTTATTTTTTTATATTTTTCAGTTTAATTGATTTTTATTTCTAAAATTGTATTTATTAAAATGTATATTTAAGTTTACATTTATGTTCCAACAAACTTGAAAAATTCTACTTGATAAATGTAAATGCTCTAAAACTTTTATGTAAATGATTGACATATATATTACCTGTTTTATATATTTAATACTTGGTCAGTTTATTAATTTTAGTGCACTAAATTAAGATGAATGAAGAGATGGTTCAAGTCAGTGCTCAATAAATTATGATAGGTTTAGAAAAAATGTGTTGTGCATCCACTTATTATTAGTGTGACATTTTAGCATGCAAATCAAGGGGAAAACTCCAAGATATCGGCCCTAAAAATCGGCAGCACATATCGGCCATCGGCTGACCCTGACCTCTAAACATCGGCATCGGCTATAGAAAAACCCATATCGGTCGATCTCTACTCACTACGTCTTGTATAAATTTTTCTGAAAAATCCTGTCATACGCACACAAACTGACAGTCACCACTTATAAGATACTACTAAATATTGGAGAAACGTAATTTTCTGTAAAGCTGCATTGTAATGACTTGTATCGTAAAAAGCTCTATAAAAATAAACTTGAATTGAATTATTAATGTATTAACTACAGTTATAAACTATAAACTAATAGTTTGATAATGATGTTAATTTAATACTTTATTATTGTATACTATACTTATAAGTGTTACCTATAATAGAATAATATTGAAATAACACTGCCAACAAGTTAACCAACACCTCCATTTATTTCTTAAGCTTTTAAATAAGCAACTTATGGAAGAGAAGGTCCAAATGTAAATATCAGATATGAATTTTTTCTAATTGCACACAAGGGATGATATAAATTCAGCTGGTCATGACAGTCAAAAAAACCCAACCGAGCCCCAAGATTGAGGCGCACTGTAAATAATCCATCCGATATGTGTAGCAATGTGCATAATAAATACAAATTATTTTATTATAAAATACATTAAACATTTGATCACAGAAAGCTGCAACGGAGCAATCAGAATCAAGTATTCCAGAGAGTTGTGTAATAAAGTCTGACACACTAAGCAATCTATCAAAAAGATGGATGAACATCTTTAATCTTGATTGATTCGATGTTTTAAAATGATCCATGCTTTGCATGAAAACAGAGAGCTGTTGAACGGTAGCCGTTGTGATTTAGTGGTTATTAACTGCAGAGCGGTTGATTGATCCGCATGAATTTACACTGCACTTTCTTAAAAAGTCCCAACTTCAAAGGAGGTTCCCTGAGACGGCAGAAAGCGGCTCATCTTCATGAGGATATTTTTATGGAACAGAGACGGAGAACAGACACAGAAGCGTGAGGGGGTGGCTAAGCCTGTGTTTTTGTTTGCTTATGTGTGAGAGAGATTGAGACCCAGAGAGAGGTGACAAAAGCTGATGTGTGCACACATGTATGTATTTGCAGGTGTAAGCATTTTGGCGCTGTATTTATGCAGGGGTGTTTGTCCTGTTATGGCCTGCACTGTACTAACCACAGCTGTGTGGTAGATGCTGCCAGAGCCGTGTTTATTCCAACTGGATAAATAAAACAGGTCTTCTCACACCTCTCACCCCATCAGCACCGCCGATGCTCAGTGATGCTTGTGCCCAGCTCATGACAGAGCACATTACCCACCACTATCCTCACCTAATCTGCACAGTTAACTTATGAAACATCACGTGTCAGGCAACTTTCCTTATACAGAGGAAGGAAAATGTGCTTTTAATATGGATTCTTAGCACCGCAGGGAATAACAACTGATATTAACTCACGATCTACAGGAGCATTACAGTCAGGAAACAAATCTCTCAAACTGGAAGTGTATCTTGGCAGAAGAGACCAAAAATAACACTGGTTAAGTGTCAAACGAGAGTAAAAAAAAACAACAACAAAAAAAACCCACTTTATGGGTAGAGCCCATAAATTTTTCACATAATAAAAAAGAAAACAAAAACAAAGTGTAAGATTTAGATATTTTATAATCTTATTTTTTGCGCAACTACATCTCTTAATTATTTTCTAATTCTCTACCACCATTCAGTGTGACACTTACGGTTTAGGTCATGTAATTGTATTCGTTGTCAAAGCATGATAATACTACAGATTACTGTGCTTGATCTTGCTCACAGCTGATGAATCTTGCTTGAACATTGAGTCTTAAGATCCAACGAGAAGAAATAGTGTGAAATCCTGCATATAAGTAAATGCACACAACAGTTTAGAGTCCCTCCCTGATCCCAAGAACAATACCGGTGGATTTGTGCTGAGTGTTTATGACAAGATCAACACAAACTCCCAAGACACGGACGGGGAACGCTGTTTCCAGCGATGCCCTGAGTCGGCTGCCACAGAAATGTTCATTCACCATTGAAATGACCCCTAGCTTTAAAGAAAACTTGAGGAAAGTTAATAAAAAAAAGAGGAGCTTGTAAACCTGACAACTAGATCTGACATTTTCTGAAACGTTTATTCAAATCACTATAATAATATAATAACTTTTTATTTAAAAGCCACTTATATTTAAAATAAAACCATACAAAAGTGGCTGCAAATGTTAGGTAAGCTTCTTTAAATATTGCATATCTTAACTAATTCTCCAGATAAACAGACAGAAGATATTTGAGCACATGGTCATTTGTCGGGGTGGGCTGTGTGTTCATTTTGGTGCACTCACTTTCCTGCAGCGTAGACCTCTGCCGTGTCGAACAGATTGATCCCGTTCTCGTACGCCAGAGTCATCAGCTGCTCTGCAATCTGTCAGAGGGATGGAAGAGAGAGCAGGGCATCCAGCATTCAAGGTGCGCCACTCTTTTCAATGATTAAACACTGTATTCTGCCCTGTGATACTCAATAAGTCATCTTTAATGTGTTTAGGAACATTAAAGTGTACGCTGGCAATGAAAACTACTGTTCTAGCAGACAAGAATTATGTCTATGAATGATTCATTTCAAAGCAACATTAAGCATTTAGCAAAACACTGTTGTTTAAAATGATGTGCATTAAATTGGATGGATTTTTAAATCTGTGTGAATGGCGATTCATGGAAGAATGCGATGTAAACATGTTTATTTTGTGAATTTAAGTTCCTAAAAAAAGTTTCCTAAAAAAAAAAAAAATGTTTGCGTTAGATTAAGATATTTATTTATTTAGGGGTATACGGATAGATTAAAGTAAAGTAAATTGAAGACAAAAAATTTAGTTGTATTTAGATATTTATTTAATGATATAAGATTCGTAAAGGTTTTATCATTCTTGAATAAAAAAACATTGCACCTTAAATTTAAGACAAAAATGTGTTATATTTCGATATTTATATTTATACATAGGCTATAAGGGTAATTTAAGATATGTAAAGGTTTTATCAGTCTTACATAATAATAAATAAATAAATAAATAAATACTTGAAAAGTAAAAAAAAAAAAACAAGACAAAAATGTGTATTGAGATATTTTTTAAAGTTACAAGGGTAATTTTCAGATTTGTAAGGATTTTCTTAGTATTAAAAAATAAACAATTGGAAAAAAAACATTTTAAGGATCTGCAGACCCACTATTTAAGGATTATTTCACAGAAAAAAAAGAAAATGTTTTCATTATTTACCAACCATCATGTTCTAACAGTGATGAATGACGTTTAATTTAAAAACATTCAAATGTGTCGCAATGCAGTCGTGAAATTAATTATGTTTGGCATCACTGGCATCAAACTGTCTTGAGCTGTTTAGTTTGAATGCCTCTAAGCATTAATGAGATCTGATTTTCACTGAAAGACACGTGTCAATCTGACTTCAGAAGATTTGGAATATAGTGCTCATAGACTACTTTGGTGACACTTATGGAAAATATAAACACCACTGTGTTCCATGGAAGAAATAAAACTACTATTGTTTACAGTTTGGAAAGCCATGCATGTGAGTACATGATGACAGGGTGAAGTATTCCTTTAAGTTTATGCATGAGAATATAAAAGCTGCCATCAGGACGGGTCAGTGTTGACACTCATCATACCTCATCTGTGATCTGTCCTCCAAACGTCACCCATGTTCCTGTAAAGAGATCTAGAATCAGTCCCTGCTGTACACAAGATTAACAAGCTCTAAATGATTATTAGTCATTCACCAATGACACTTAAGAGTAAAGCCTTTAAGATGAAGCTACAGATAACATGGATAATCTTTAATGCCCAGCTCGAGAGAACAGAACAACACTGGCTGGACTTTCATCTGTCTGCCACTACTGTTTGAGGAAAAATCATCTTGTGACAAAAAAAAAGAAAAAAGAAAAAGCTTGTATTCCTTATCTACTTCACAAAAGGCTGTAAACGTACCTAATCCAAGACATGAGACTCTCAGGCCCGACTTCCCCAAGTTTCTGGAAAAAAGGAAATAAAGACAATGATTAATAGGTTTTTCTCTGCCTTCTCTATCACTTTGTTCTCTCTAGAACTCAAGGCCATGGCAATACTAAATCAGATTGAGGGCTTTGAAAGCGCCAACCTAATTTTCTGAACATAAAAGCTCTGTTCCAAAAACTAGTGAGCTGCCTGTAAGACAGCTTTTTAAGGGAAAAATGGTTTGTTCCCAAGGCATCTTATAAGATATCTTCGTTTGGTCCAAATCTAAGCGAGCACTGCACATATGTTTCACCGAGAAGGCAATATCAAAAAAGAGCATAGTGGCAATATCTAAATAATAAAAAATATAAAAAAATTTAAATATTTATATTATCAATTATTTACAAAATATTAGAATTAAATACATTTATGAAAAGTAAATATTCAAATAATAATAATAAAAAATTAAATAAATTTATATTTAATTATATTAACAAAAATAGTTGCTATAGACCACCACATGTTTTTACAGTTCAAAAAAAAAAAAATCTAAACTGGTGTCCCATATCTGCCCGTAGTTCATCAACACAGCTGTGCAATATAAGAATAAAATAATAATGATAATATTTAACATTATAACTTCATTGCATTTTAATGATAGATTAAATAAATAGATTAAATAGATTAAATAAATGCAGCCCTAATGAGCATAAGAGTCTTTTAAAATATTAGTGTGCATTTACTGATTGTTTATTTAAATAACTGGTAAAATTACATTAAACCTTACATGTATAACTAACTATAAATGCATACTTTTAATAATGAAATGCATAGTCTTTATTAAACTATTGCACTGATTTGTCACTGAAATATCAGACACTTGAACTGCATTAGGATTTACTGGAAAACCAGATAAAAAGGGCCATGTTTTGTGAAAAGTTCTACACCCAATCTAATGCTATATTTGATCTAGTACTATTGTGTATCACACCATTCCCCTCAAACTCTATTGTGATCAACTGTTGTTTGAGAGAGAGATGCTGGGTTTTGAACAGATCTACTATCTTCAAAGCACTGAGATTGTTCAATGACCTCAGCCCGAGTCCTGTACATGCCACTGGGGCTGCCAGGGGAACGTGTGGTGTTTGTAAGCCATCCTGCTGATTGGTATACAGTGGGGAAAATGAGACTTAGCAGTGCCTGAGGGCAGATTACTGAGCCCAGGGGCTTATGAGAGACTATAGCGACTATAATGAAGAGAACTGGCTGAAGGAAGGTTCACCAGTCCAGAGTCACCGAGCCACATGAGACCATCTTCTGAAAGTGAGCACAAATCATCTCAGAGGACGAAAGTGCTGCAGCTCTCAGCCTAGAGCTTTGGACCCGAGGATTTGGTCCCAACTTTGTTTTGTTTACTTTTTATAAGTCCTTACTTTGTTTTAGTTTTATGTTCCTGCCAAGAAAACTGGTGTACCGAAAAGAACAGCGTTGTGTACAAAGACAAAAAGATGGTAAGATGAATATACGAATTGTGAAGGTTCACAGAAAAAAAACTTAACAAGATTAGAACAGAAAACAACAGATTTGTGCCACAGACTTCTAAAATGAGCAAAAGAGATGAACAGCGTGAACATTTCTGTGTGTGTTTGTGTGTGTGTGTGTTAAGGCTGGGGGATATACTGAATATTAGAAATTATTCAAAATTCTAACAAACTTCAATATACCATTGCAATAATGCTCTATGTTCATTGAAGTCTCCACATAGAGTTTCAAAAGTTTTAAAGTATTTTTTGTAAAAATACAAATAAGTAACCATTGCTATGTAGTGCTACTTTTGTGACACTGCACTCTCAGAAAAAAAAGGTACAAAAGCTGTCACTGGGGTGGTAATTTTTCAAAAGGTACAAAAGTGTACCTTTTGAAAAATTACCACCCCAGTGACAGCTTTTTTATCTTTTTTTCTGAGAGCGTGCCATGTAAGAGACATGTTTTACCGCTTTTTTAAATTGTAATGATTTTATGTATAATAGTGTTTTAACTGGTTTACATGTTTTCTTAAGTCCATTTTATTCCTCTTGATATTTTTAGTGTGTATGTGTCTTTAAGAATTGGATGGTTCTTGGACTGTTTTAGGGTATAGCGCAATATGCTTTTAACAGACTGAGTTTTCCTGGTTTTATTGTGTGTTTTTTAAAAGTCCTGTGAACTTTGTAAATACACTGTTCTTATTAAACTTAAATCTATTTTCAAACTTTGTAACCTAGCCTGTTGTAACCTAGGCTGTAAGTTACAATTTTGATGCGTATAAGTACAAAATGTTTAGCAATTCAATCAACAAAATGTGGGCTGATTGTTTACACTGAAACATTTGGTTGGCCTTTAATATTGATAAAAAATACTGAAAATTACTGAAATATTTTGAATCTGCTTGGCAATAAATGGCAGATATTGGTGCAACTGAATACATATGCTGTCACTCTGTCCTAGTTTGTGCTGTCTGTACACGAGCATGTACATGAATAAAGAAGTGTGTAACTGGGATTAGGGGTGATATAACATGCTGTTTGTGTGTGTAGGCAATCACGTATGTGTGTGTTTCTAGAATTGTGTGTGGGGTTTTGTGTGTGTTTATGTGGGGTGTCTATGTTGGTTTAGAAACATGTGGGCGTCCGGTGGCAGAATGCAATGAAAGACGGACCACAGTGGGTCACAGCGAGCCACACGTTGCTTTGGATCCAAAAAGTAACCTGAAGAAAGGACAGATCGTATTCATAGCAGCATTTGCTGGGAACTTTAATATGGCTGGTGATTTCTTCAGGCACCTCAGGACAAAAGTTGAAAAGATTAAACACAGAAATGTTTGGCTAATAACTCACTGGAGAGCTGTGCTGTTTCCTGTAGACACCAGGAAGTCTTAATGTCTTTAACTGAAAGGCATGAATCACTAGGGGAAGATGAATAAGTATCTGCTCAAATCTAGTTTTGCAATTAACATGGAGCTAATAGGTAAAGAGCATTAATCACCAATGGTCAGGTTAAAGTCAAAAATGTCTTTTTAATTAGACTTTGCGGTGAGATAAACTGTTCAATGTTGGACAGATGCATCATGGTTCAGTTGATTCAATGTAAATACCACGTGTGTATTATTTTCAAAGGCAAGCCTTTTGACGCTGTATAGCACAGTCAGCCAAACTATCTCAAACATGAGTCGTGATCATGAGTCGTGATCAGCTACAATCATCATACAGAATTGAAAAAACAATCATTCTCATTTCTTGAGTCAATGTTGCTCTGTGGAGTTGAGATGCGCTGATAAACGTCTTTATAGCAGAACTGCAGTGTTCACATTTTTTAGGGAAGATAATTCAAATATGGTGAGAAGTTTCGGCCCACGACTCAAAAATCAATGCATTTTTGCATGATAGCCATTCAATAAAGCATTAGACTGGTTGGTGTGATTGAGTTTTGTTAAATGTGAAAACAGGCATGTGCCAAAGACTTCTTATCTAAGCTCTGGCTGCCAAAAATGAGTCTTGGTATTCATTATAAGCAGCAATTACCACCCAGTAGGAAACAAACAATATGCACAGATGAATTCCAAGGCTGTTTATGATTCACTCATCGATAATATGTACAGTGAATAAGATCTGAGATCTGTAGATCAAGAGAGGGCTCCTTTCATGGTTTGATGTTAGTGACATCAAACAGAACATGATTAGTACAGATTAAACTGGAACTCTACAGTGATAAATGTATGACTGAAGCTGTGTAACTGTGCCAAGGATGCTCAAATAATAAACCTATCCTGTGAAAACCACTGCGTTGGACTGAAGGTATGATCAAATCGAAAGAATCTAATGTTTTCAGGGCCAGTAGACTCTTGACTGCTCTAGAGTGTTACTGTTTCCTTGTTGTCAGCGTTCTGTTGTGTTGAATATTTCATGGGCTGGAGCTGAATACTGCATAATGGACAGTGGCCCAGTCACAACTGGACCCAGGTGCAGCTCTGGAGATTGGGTTTGGCAGGAGTCACCAGAGATCAAGCCAGAGGTCAGTAAATGTCACCTGCGTCTTTTAGCCGGGTTAACGATATGCAGAGAGCACGGGCCGGTCAGGTTTGTTTACAAAGCAGAGGAAGTTCAACTTTTCAGAGCGCAGATGAAGTCAGTCTCTGTTGATCTCCACCAGCCTCAGTGAGTTTCTGAACTCAAAAGATTAGGACAGCTCACTTTCAAAAGTAGAACATGATGTGTCCAAACACATTTGTCAGTATAAAAGGAAGAGTTAAAAAAAAAAAACAAAAAAAAAAAACAACCAAAAATAAAACCCGAAGTCAATTCTCACATCATTTACTCACTCTCATGTATTTCTAAATGGCAGATCCTCTAGAACTGCATGTAAATGATGCCAAATAGTTATTTGGTTATTAACAAACGGCTCGAGCAGCATCTTTTTGGTGAAAACGTGGTGCAAAATGTCTTGATAGCTGAAGTTTGAAACTTAAAATGACTTCAGTATCAGCATGGCTTCAACTGCTCCATTGCATGGCTTCAAGACTTGAAATATAGTGCAGAAGTCATATTGCCAACTTTTATGATGCCTAAGGGTGAATAAATTATGAAAAAATGTTGATTTTTAGGCGAACTCTTCCTTAAAGGCAAATGCATTTCACATGTCCAAAAATGAACCAACTGGCCCTCAAAGGAAATGAGAGCATCACTGAAGTAGTGCACAAAACTTGCAGTTATGAGTAATTAATGGCAGGAAAGGGCTTAAAGGTCATGGAAAAACCATGAGCCACATTATTCAAGGAATTTGCATGGAATTACATGTACACAGTTCTTCATACACACACAATACTCTGAAGGCTGCCTCGTGCCGATTTGTTCTCTGAAATGTTTATGTAAGAGCAATTCAGACTGTGAGAAAGCCTCCTACACCCGGTTCTGAAAGCAGTAGCTCTACCTGAGAACAGCTTCAGCTCTAGTCAGAAAGAAGTTCCATCACAAAATCCCACATCTTTCCCTCTTCTCCACCAACACAGCATCCACACACACCATTATCAGGGTTATGAAGCGGCCCACACAGAATCTGCACGTGCACAATTTTACAGAAAGCTCCGGAGACCTGCAGAACTGGATCGACTGTCGTTCACATAGTCCTACACAATGCTCTACAGTATAAACAGACTGGACATGACCATTTGATTAAAAATGATATTAACAAATCTTTTATATGTCGTAGCCATGCTGCTCACTAATGACATAAAACTTCTGCTTACCAAGGCTGCATTTATCAAAATACAAGAAACAGTAATATTGTGAAATATTGCTACAATTTCAAGTTTTTCTATGCGAATATATTTTAAAGTGTAATTTATTCCTGTGATACAAAGTTGAATTTTCAGCATCATTACTCCAGTCTTCAATGTCACATGATCCTTCAGAAATAATTTACTCAATAAAATTTCACTGCTTTACTTTTTTGTGGAATTCTTTGATGAACTTTAAAATGAAACTTAATTTTGATCAATTTAATCCATTGTTGCTGAATGAGAGTATTAACTAAAATAATAATAATAATAATAATAATAATAATAATAATAATACTAATATGTAGTGTCTAATTTCTAGCAGTTAATCTCAGTCACTCAAAATGCCCAAGACAGGTAATTTAAAGCCAATATGAAACTGTTTGCAGGCCATTTTACTTCTGCATTATGAAGTATTGATTCATATTTGTCTGCAACCCTGCTGAAGCCCTCTGGCTGAAACTTGGTGACATCATCATTTCAGGCAGAGCTACTTCTGTTTTGATGAAAGATTATGTAAACAAACATTTTTCTTTAGAATTATGTGCACTAATGAATTTTGCTCTATAAGACCAGAAATGTGCATTAAAAAAAGTAATTAGAGCCAATTTTGCTCTATAATCTAATGAATGGATATTTCAAATGATTCAGATTTTTCTCTCTGAATGGGAGTATTGCTTTACAAAAAGAAAACAACTAAAGGTTTCAAACCATTTCTATGAAAACAGATACAGTCCACCCCATCAACATAACACAAATTAGCATGGAGATCAATGAAAGCATTCTGCTATCAGCGAGAATCTACACGTTCTTAAAGCACAAACATGCAAGCCTTAATTAAAAACTATAATAACTGCACAGAGAGCTGAACATCCATCCATCCATCCATCCTCAGTATAGAAACTGAAAAAAAAAACACCTTATCAGAGTGAAGGATTACACCTACTCTCTCCTCAAGCCTTAAATAGAAATGCACATGTGAGACGGAGCGTTTATAGTGCTATTATGTGGCTCTGTAGAAGCAATGGCTGCTGTTTGTTACTCCCAAACATTAATCAAGCTTTATTTCAGGTGGGAGTGAGTCTGAACTGAAGGTGGTATCAGTTATAGTGAGATCCAGAAGTGCAATAAAATCTCTCAACACGCCTACTCTTTAACGCCTTAACACTTTAACACTTACTGTGCTGACTTATATCTCAACACTTCAAGTTCAGAACTTCCAATTAATGTTTTGCAAATGCATTTGGTGAATATTAGATATACAAGTCATTTTACAAACACTGGAGAATGTTTCCAGAGAGACCTTTTAAAATAAAATATGTTCTTGTAAATGCATATCCATTATGTTGTGCTAACCAAAAACCTTTAATTTTTTAAAATCACTGAAATCTTTGAAATCAACCTGCAGTCAGTCTGCTAAAATCTATTTTTATAAATCTAACAGAGACTTGTAGTCTTTAGAAAAAAGCATGAATCATCTGCTGACGTTATTCCAAGGATAAAATATATTGTTTTTGCAATATTTAATCAAGATAAGCTTTGCTTAACCTCTTTTTTCAGATGATGTCACCACGGCTGCGTTGTATATACTGTTTTACTTGCAAACACAATTCACATTGACTTTGTTCTCTATTTGCATTTACAGACTTAAATAAGGAGATTTGCAGCCAATTTTGCATCGCCTAGCTTAATAGGATCTCCTGTTTTACTCAAATCATTAATTGAATCTTGACCGGAGTCATTTAATTTGTCTGCACAGCTAAACTGAAGCATCTCCACAGAGAGTGAGGGTGAGATAAGGCATTGATGTCAAGCGACTTCAATCTATGATATGGCAGATTTCCCAATTCTTGTCTGTCTGTGCTACTGTGTAGAGCGAGCAGAGTAATACTGCACGAGCTGGACTGGGAAAGATGCTGGTTAATTGAACACCCCCCTCCAGTCTTCTCTCTTTACAATGGTCCTGTCTGCTTCAATTCATCGAGGAAGAATGGGATTGTGATTGGAACGGACTAAAGAAAATTACACTAGGTGAGACAAAGGTGCCGGTCTGCCAGAGTGAATCCCCGAAAACAGAACTGGAAGGACTTTTATACCTTAGAGAGTACAGAGTAAAATCTAATCATACTGAAACACACATTTATTTTGCCAGGAATGGGAACATGTGGCATGAACATCCTTCACCTGTAGTTCTATACCTTTCGAAGTAAAGGCTCCAAAAAGCGGGGTTTCGCACAAATGTCACAGAAGAACCATTTCGGGCATCGAGAGGATTTTACCTCATAGAAGAGGTGGAGACAGAGACAAGAAATAGGGTGCTTCTCAAAGAGAAGGCTGCGTCCTTCCTAGTTCAGTTCTTCAGAGGCTTCCTCAACGTCAACACACTAATAAAACTTATTTTTGGAAAAATCTTTATATTGTTTTGCTTTGTATTAATGCAGTCCAATGAAACAGTTGTCTAGTTTCCCTGTGGCTTACATTATTGGCAGTTTAGCATTTATTAATTTAAGTAATTTACACCAAAACAAAGTATAACATCTATCCTTTCATGTCCGAAAACATTATTTTTGTCTTACATTTCATAATAAATTCAAGCAAGCTCAGTACTGACTTGTTTTTCCTCGGTTTATTTTCATGAAATGGAACGGATACAAAGGATTGTGGGTGATTAAAGGTTGCGGAGGATATGTCCCATGCATCCTTGAAATTCAGCTGAATGAAGGATGCAAAACAGCCTTCAGCAACGTTTGATGACGTGGCAGCCGAGATATGCAGCCTTCGTAGGATGCAGTCTTCCTTTGAGAAGCACCGATTGTTGCCTTAAATCTTTATTCCCTGAGGCATGAATGAAGAACTAGAGTTGCATGTATTTTTGTGTGTATTAGCATTACCTGTAGATTTAAAGTTCTGTACAGTTTAATCTCTAATTGTCATACTATTCTAATTTTGGTTTTGACTATGGGTGAATCTCCAGTCATTCCAGACCATTTATTCCAGCTGCTGTGAGAAAAGGCTAGAAACGATCCGTCACCTACAGCATCCTCATGTGTGATATAGCATACTAGCTAGGACAACTTCTTTATGTTTACAGATGTGACGTAATGACGCAGCAGCATGCTCAAAGTTCCCACGAAAAGTTACCCGTACCACTCAAATTAGAAAACTTTTTTACAAGTTTACAAGCATTGTGAATCGAGTACTTGCTCAAATATTGATTTTGGATCATTTTTAAACAAAAAAGATACGGACTGCAGCTTTAATCAAAACAGAACTCAAAAAAGAACATTGAAACGGAAAGGTTGTGTGGATCAAACCACTAATGCCATTAAAAAAAAAAACGTTATTTTTAAGAGTGTAGGAGCAAGAAGCTTGTTTTCTCTTCATAGCATGTTCATTATATTGCATTAAAGTTGTCTGTGATGTAACTTAAAAACATTTTTTAAGAAAAACTTACGTTTCAGATTCAAAAGCCCACTTCTGCTACCAACAGTTCTAGGGACTTAATATGGCACATCAGTGAAACTCACCCTGACAAGAGAGCAGTGCGTCCCAGGCTGTTTCTTCCTCTGGGTATTTGAGCACAGCTCTCAAACAGATACAAACAAACCCTCAAAGAAACTAGAAGACACTGCTAACAGGCTTTCATCACATATACATGTACTCTCCATATGTATATAAGCACACATTCCCAGCAGTGTCCAGCCGGGCAGAGCATCATTAGTGAAGATCGGCTCAAAGCGATGCTCTAGTTTATCCGTCACACATCCTCTAGCAGAAGATCAGATGCTGACCTTGCAATCAATATGGGGGGGGGGGGGGGGGCTGGAGGATCTCTGACTACTGGCATGGGGGGGGGGGGGGTCACTCTACGAACTCAAGCTTAAGACAACAGAAGGTGCTGGTATCAAATACTGCTTGCCTTTAAGAATTTAGAACAATAGAACAAGGGTACACAAGATATGCTTTTATTTACACTATAGAGACTGTGTCTGTTCCCCGAACTAGAAAATACAAAAAACGTCCAAACCAAGTTAAGGTTAACAATTTAATTGAGGTTCAACAAATAAAAAACAAATGCAATATGGATAAACAAATGATAAAGATTGGCTTATTGAATATCAGATCAATTTCTACGAAAACACTTTTTGTAAATAATATGATAACTGATCATAATATAGATGTGCTCTGTTTGACAGAAACCTGGCTAAAACCTGATGATTACATTATTTTAAATGAGTCCACCCCCCAAGATTATTGTTATAAACACGAGCCGCGTCTAAAAGGCAAAGGGGGAGGAGTTGCTTCAATTTATAATAACGTTTTCAGGATTTCTCAGAGGGCAGGCTTCAAGTATAACTCGTTTGAAGTAATGGTGCTTCATATAACATTATCCAGAGAAACCAATGTTAATGATAAATCCCCTGTTATGTTTGTACTGGCTACTGTATACAGGCCACCAGGGCACCATACAGACTTTATTAAAGAGTTTGGTGATTTTACATCCGAGTTAGTTCTGGCTGCAGATAAAGTCTTAATAGTTGGTGATTTTAATATCCATGTCGATAATGAAAAAGATGCATTGGGATCAGCATTTATAGACATTCTGAACTCTATTGGTGTTAGACAACACGTTTCAGGACCTACTCATTGTCGAAATCATACTCTAGATTTAATACTGTCACATGGAATTGATGTTGATAGTGTTGAAATTATTCAGCCAAGTGATGATATCTCAGATCATTATTTAGTTCTGTGTAAACTTCATATAGCCAAAATTGTAAATTCTACTTCTTGTTACAAGTATCGAAGAACCATCACTTCTACCACAAAAGACTGCTTTTTAAGTTATCTTCCTGATGTATCCGAATTCCTTAGCATATCCAAAACCTCAGAACAACTTGATGATGTAACAGAAACTATGGACTCTCTCTTTTCTAGCACTTTAAATACAGTTGCTCCTTTACGCTTAAGAAAGGTTAAGGAAAACAGTTTGACACCATGGTATAATGAGCATACTCGCACCCTAAAGAGAGCAGCCCGAAAAATGGAGCGCAGCTGGAGGAAAACAAAACTAGAGGTATTTCGTATTGCTTGGCGGGAAAGTAGCATATCCTACAGAAAAGCATTAAAAACTGCTAGATCTGATTACTTTTCTTCTCTTTTAGAAGAAAACAAACATAACCCCAGGTATTTATTCAATACAGTGGCTAAATTAACGAAAAATAAAGCCTCAACAAGTGTTGACATTTCCCAACACCACAGCAGTAATGACTTTATGAACTACTTTACTTCTAAAATCGATACTATTAGAGATAAAATTGCAACCATTCAGCCGTCAGCTACAGTTTCACATCAGACAGTGCACTATAGACCCCCTGAGGAACAGTTCCACTCATTCTCTACTATAGGAGAGGAAGAATTGTATAAACTTGTTAAATCATCTAAACTTACAACATGTATGTTAGACCCTATACCATCTAAGCTCTTAAAAGAGGTGCTTCCAGAAGTCATAGGTCCTCTTCTGACTATTATTAATTCCTCATTGTCATTAGGATATGTCCCCAAAACCTTCAAACTGGCTGTTATTAAGCCTCTCATAAAAAAGCCACAACTTGACCCCAGAGAACTAGTTAATTATAGACCAATCTCGAATCTCCCTTTTCTGTCCAAGATACTAGAAAAGGTGGTATCCTCACAATTATATTCCTTCTTAGAGAAAAATGGTATATGTGAGGATTTCCAGTCAGGATTTAGACCATATCATAGTACTGAAACTGCTCTCCTTAGAGTTACAAATGATCTGCTCTTATCATCTGATCGTGGGTGTATCTCTCTATTAGTTTTATTGGATCTTAGTGCTGCGTTTGACACAATTGACCACAACATTCTTTTGCATAGACTTGAACACTTTGTTGGCATCAGTGGAAGTGCATTAGCATGGTTTAAATCGTACTTATATGACCGCCATCAGTTCGTAGCAGTGAATGAAGATGTATCATATCGATCACAAGTGCAGTATGGAGTACCTCAAGGCTCAGTTCTAGGGCCGCTACTCTTCACGCTTTATATGTTACCCTTGGGAGATATCATCAGGAAACATGGTGTTAGCTTTCACTGTTATGCTGATGATACGCAGCTCTATATTTCCTCGCAGCCCGGTGAAACACACCAATTTGAAAAACTAATGGAATGCATAGTCGATATAAAAAATTGGATGACGAGTAATTTCTTACTGCTAAATTCAGAAAAAACAGAGGTGTTAATCATAGGGCCTAAAAACTCTACTTGTAATAACCTAGAACACTGTCTAAGACTTGATGGTTGCTCTGTCAATTCTTCGTCATCAGTTAGGAACCTAGGTGTGATACTTGATCGCAATCTTTCCTTAGAAAGCCACGTTTCTAGCATTTGTAAAACTGCATTTTTCCATCTCAAAAATATATCTAAATTACGGCCTATGCTCTCAATGTCAAATGCAGAAATGTTAATCCATGCATTTATGACTTCAAGGTTAGACTATTGTAATGCTTTATTGGGTGGTTGTTCTGCACGCTTGGTAAACAAACTACAGCTAGTCCAAAATGCAGCAGCAAGAGTTCTTACTAGAACCAGGAAGTATGACCATATTAGCCCGGTCCTGTCCACACTGCACTGGCTCCCTATCAAACATCGTATAGATTTTAAAATATTGCTTATTACTTATAAAGCCCTGAATGGTTTAGCACCTCAGTATTTGAATGAGCTCCTTTTACATTATACTCCTCTACGTCCGCTACGTTCTCAAAACTCAGGCAATTTGATAATACCTAGAATATCAAAATCAACTGCGGGCGGCAGATCCTTTTCCTATTTGGCGCCTAAACTCTGGAATAACCTACCTAACATTGTTCGGGAGGCAGACACACTCTTGCAGTTTAAATCTAGATTAAAGACCCATCTCTTTAACCTGGCATACACATAACATACTAATATGCTTTTAATATCCAAATCCGTTAAAGGATTTTTAGGCTGCATTAATTAGGTAAACTGGAACCGGAACACTTCACATAACACCGTACTTTCTACATCATTAGAAGAATGGCATCTACGCTAATATTTGTCTGTTTCTCTCTTGTTCCGAGGTCACCGTGGCCACCAGATCCAGTCTGTATCCAGATCAGAGGGTCACTGCAGTCACCCGGATCCAGTACGTATCCAGACCAGATGGTGGATCAGCACCTAGAAAGGACCTCTACATCCCTGAAAGACAGCGGAGACCAGGACAACTAGAGCCCAGATACAGATCCCCTGTAAAGACCTTGTCTCAGAGGAGCACCAGGACAAGACCACAGGAAACAGATGATTCTTCTGCACAATCTGACTTTGCTGCAGTCTGGAATTGAACTACTGGTTTCGTCTGGTCAGAGGAGAACTGGCCCCCCAACTGAGCCTGGTTTCTCCCAAGGTTTTTTTCTCCATTCTATCACCGATGGAGTTTCGGTTCCTTGCCGCTGTCGCCTCTGGCTTGCTTAGTTGGGGTCACTTCATCTACAGCGATATCATTGACTTGATTGCAAATTAAAACAGACACTATTTCAACTGAACAGAGATGACATAACTAAATTCAATGATGAACTGCCTTTAACTATCATTTTGCATTATTGAGACACTGTTTTCCAAATGAATGTTGTTCAGTGCTTTGGCGCAATGTATTTTGTTTAAAGCACTATATAAATAAAGGTGATTGATTGATTGATTTAAAGGCATAGTTCACCCCAAAATTTTATTTATGGCAAATTTACTCACTCTTATGTCATTACTTCTATCTCTTCTCTGCACTTCTTCACTTCTCTAGCTTGTTCCCTGACTTGGTTGTCTAATAAACTGGGCACAAAGTTACAAATACTGCCGAGTCTTTTGACAAATTGCTTTTTGGAACGTTTAAATATAATTCCACACCTGTATGATATTTTTTTCTGACGAATAGAAACAAAGACACCTTTGAGAAACAGCTTATGGTAACCACTTATTTCAATTCAAAAATTAAATGTAAAAAAAAAAAAAAAAAAAAAAAAACACTTTTTTTTTTATATAACTTAATTTTATATATATATATATATATATATATGTGTGTGTGTGTGTGTGTGTGTGTGTGTGTGTGTGTGTGTGTGTGTGTGTGTGTGTGTGTGTGTGTGTGTGTGTGTGTGTGTGTATATATATATATATATATATATATATATATATATATATATATATATATATATATATATATATATATATATATATATAAACACGACAGCTAAAAGCAATCTGGTAATGTTTCTAGCAGTCATTATCTAAATTTACATAACTTTCAGATTTGTTGTTAATGGATGCAGAAAATGTTGTTTTATTTCAATTTGCATTGCATTTCATGAAACAGAAGAATTAATGGATTTAATCTTAATGGATTTGTTAAAAGAAAGCAGCATCAAATTACATAATGAAATTATATAATACTATTACATATTATGAACTACTAAGAGAATGATTCTGAGACGAATGTGTCAGCAGTTGTGCATAATAACAGTAAGTCCACATAAAAAGCTCTAGGATTTCTTATGGAAAAGCAGATAGCAGCAATGCAGGAATATGAATCTAGTTTGCCAGAGGCTCAGTTGGGTTAAAAAGATTGAGAAAAAGAGTAGTCATTATTCCTCAACAGTTAAAGCTGCAATCTGCAGAATGATTTGACGAGTAATAGTCAAATTGACGGGCTGATATAATCATATGCAATCAAAGCACTTTGTTGAAAGAGTAGAAATATATCAATGCACCAGCATATATATGCTGATTATTACGCTACTTAACCTGGCAGGGTATTCATCTTCTGTTAAGGTCAAAAATAGTTGTTCTTTAATTTTATACAAGAAATAACTAATTGTATTACACATAATCATTCACTTTACTGCAAGTAAAATATTTCACATTACTGGATCTTATCCTAAAGGCTTTACAGTCACAAAATAACCTTTTATTTCAATATGTGCCTTCCTACCGATACTTCATGCCAGTTCTGATGCTCTGGTCACTTGAAGAAGGGACGCTCTGGACGGAGAGCTGCCCAAGGCTCCTGGCCACCATGGCCACAGCTTTGAACTTGCTTCGGGTACCAGTGCTCGGACTGTTAGCGTTCTGTCGATTGAGTCTGTCATCCGTGCTACGGCTCATGGACCGGTGGTCTGTGCAAACAAACGACACCTGCATCCTGTCTCAGAGGATGCCTGGTTATCACAGAGGAAGTTCAGTGACAGAGTGTCTCCAAGAAACAAAAAGAAGCCAGTAAGGTCCTGATCCTCCGGAGAGCAAACTTTAAAATTCCTCGGTCCTACTGGACTGTGCTGGACTCCTGCTTGGTTCAGCCGGAGAATATCAGGAGGGAAGCTTGGCTCTCTCAACTAGACCGGCAAAGAGCTTATAAAGCAGTCTTCAGTGATGCCTGTGAATCTCATTTCATTGCTTCCATTTCATCAGACCACCTGCACGGCTCCCATCTCACATATAGTCTCACGTAAGAGTAAATGTCCATAGAAAGGTCTTACTTTACTTTTTCAGGTTCAGCGTTTAGTTTTTTCATATCCAAACAAACAAGCTGGTTTCTTTGTAACCTCAGCTCAGTGCTTCAGAACACTTGGGAGTGCCAGCACACAAAACAGAATTCAAACATAAAGTAAGAAAGTGATGCAATGGATAAGATGTCTTCTCGTGTCTCCTCCTGTGAGCACTGTATCTGTCAGCTACTGAGATACCTCACATGCACTGGCGCTCCTCCTCCTCCTCCTCAATGGAGATTAAACTTACAAGAGCATTCATAGCGCAAGACACACAGAGACCGAGCGTGAGTGAACGAGTACGAGAGGGTGGGAGGAGCACAGAAACACAGAATGTGGTTGAGAAAGAGAGAGAGGGAGTGTGGGAGGGTTTGCTCTCACTGATATGTCTTTAATATTTGTACTAATGCTCCACTTTATATTCCTGTTTAGCACTATTTTCATTGCACAAGGCTAATCTGCAAATGCTTTGCGATAGAAGGTTTACTTCTGAAGTTAAAATCCCATTCATTTTCTCCACACGTTTAGCAATAATGTAAACTACTGTTTAAAGGTTTGGGGTCGGTAAGATTGTTGTGTGTGTGTTTTTTGTAAGAAGTCACTTACGCTCAATAAAGGTTGCATCTGTTTACAATTTCCACAAGCTGTTTTGTATTTGAATGTATTTTAAAGTTAAATTTATTGCTGTAATGCAAAGCTACATTTTCAGCTTCATTCCTCCAGTCTTCAGTGTCACATGATCCTTCACAAATCATTCTAAAATACGGATTTGCTGCTCCAGAAATATTTCTCTATCATTATCAGTGTTGAAAACAGTTGTGCAGATTCACATTTTATATATTTTTGGAAACCCAGATACATTTGTTTTCAGGATTCTTTGCTGTATATAAAGATTAAAAGTACAGCATAAAAAATTTAAATAACAATATAAATAGTTTTAATGAATTCTTACTAAATGATAGTATTCATTTCAAAAAAAAAAAAAAACAACTTTCAAGAACGCATTACTATGAGATCCATTTCTTATGAAAGCTGTCACTCATCTTACTGTAGTTAATGGTACTTTCACAAAAAAAAAAAAAAATCATACTTTCATAAAAAAGAAGCTTTACACTGCACAATTAATCTCCTATTTAGATCATGTCTTCACTTTCTTTGTCGTAATGAGAGAATAAGTGAACGTGTAGAATAGGGATGTCAACGATTAATCGATGATCGATTAATTGTCGATAAGAGATGCAATCGATTTAGGCTATCGATGGTCGGTTAACCGATTCAATGTTGGGCTGCGTGCGGCTCATGCGCACTCAACACGTGCGAGCGGCTGTGAGTGACGGTGACGATATATAAAAGCATCATCATTCACTCACAATGTACAAATTAAGCTTTTAATGTGATTTAAACTTTAAAGTACATTAAAATAGAAACAACATAAAAGTTCTTCAACATTAAATGCAATAGAAATGTAGTTACTAATCATTTCATCAGATAACTGTTTTATATCGTGCGCTTTGCAGGGCTGCGGGACACAGTGACAGGACAGGTAGTCTATTCATTCCTACAACTTGTTAATTCATTCCTACGAATTATTAATGTGGCAATTGTCCATGTTTCAGTAATTTTGTTCCCTAAATAACCCATGATTTAAGTGAAATAAGGGAACAAATTAATAAATCGAACGTATTCTTAATTCATGAAATCTTTAATTTCCCTTCCCATGTTTACCACAGTAAGAGATGCGAAAACAGTTATTAAAAGCGAAAGATAATAAAATAAACCTGGGAAATTAGAGGGTTAGACTATGAAGATTTAGGAAAAGAAACAATGCCTAAATATACTGAATTTGTGGAAATTCGTGACCAACCGGCAAACCAGAACAAAGCCGCGTAAATGAAGACTATGGGGTCCAAAAGCATGGTCGCGATCTAACATTTTCCAGTTAACCTATTATTCCTCTAATAAACAAAGCTTTTATACCACACTTGTCATAATCAGATCTTATCGTTTCTAAATAAATAATTGCTGGATTCAAAACAGCGATTAATAGGCGCTGTGACCGACACATTCCTGGAGCATTCAGTTTAAATAGACCGTAGTATACCGGTCCACTCTGCTGTTATGCCAAGGAAGTTTTTGCTCATATGAAGAGGATCATCTTTTCCGTCTATATGCGAATGCGTGTTAAGTACAAGCCTAGTTTACATTATAAATAATAGTTTAACATTCAAATACATTGCGAATATGGAAACATTTCGATTTGTGCCGAATGAGACATGAGCAATAACCTCCAAATAAATCTAGCCAAAGCCGCGCTCGCTCATCCTCGTCTGCACGCATGCACTGTCACGATCTAATGCGCTGTATGCCGGATTTTTAAAAATCTGACATTTTCTAGGACAGAATCCAGCAGGATCAAATTAATGTGAGCAACTGTGTTTTGGTGCAGCAGCGCCGATGTAGTTCACTTAATGTGCAGCGCAGTCACACGCGCTCCACATTTCGGATAATTTTATACAATAATGTCAGTTGAAAACATTGCAATTGTGCTTTAAAATACAACAACGAGCACCACAAAACCATTTAAAGATGCTCGTTCAGCGTTCTCCGTGCGGGATTGAAAACTGTCAACAAAGTAAAATGACCTCAAAAGTATGGCGCGCTCTCTTCATTTTATCAAATGATCATAATCGCATCTATTCATTTTATAATCCTGCTACTAGCATTTTATTCAGACTAAAACCTCTTTAATTCAAGTGAGAAAGCGTTTTGTGTGTGTGTGTGGCTTTTGCACATCCTGTCATACCGCTGACTGCGTGCCTGCAATAGACGCATTTTGCAGTATTATGGTTAACGATTAATCGATTAATTGATCGTTAATTTAAACGACGATCGATCATGGAATAATCGAAATTTGACATCCCTAGTGTAGAACTCATGAACAGAACACCAGTGTGTTCAGTGTTGAGGGGATTGTAACTTAAACTCCTCTGATTGGCCGCTGTGTTCATGAAATCAACAGATACGTCTATGATTCACTATACTGCTCAATGCTGCAAAAAACCGATACAAAACAAACAAAAAAATCCAGCTGTGAATATAAACATATGACCAGTTGTTAAAAAGTTCTGAAATGCAGACTGATGGGATTTTTGTAATGGCATGATGGTGTTATTTACCACTGGTCTAACATTTAAAAGGTTTTAATTTTGTCATACTAATTTGTTAATTATTTAAGTGATATATATTTAGCCTAGGTCTATTTATTTTATTCTTTTTTTTAAATAATTTTATTTGGTGTTTCTCTGTTCTCATAAGCACTGCAGATGCGTGATATTTTGAGGATTTGTGAGTCCAGGTTTTGTTGTTGCTCTGTTGCTTTGTATGCTGCTGTTTGCACTTTAAAACAAACCAGTGAAAAATATTTGTTTGTATTTTTTATGTATTACAGACCTATTTTTTGTTTAATACGGATTTATTATTCTGATTTCATCAGTTAACGGTTAATGTTCGGAAAAACAAACAGCGGTTGTCAGTCAGGAAAATTAACCAAAGGGAGCATCCCTATTTTATAAAAAAATCTATTTGCATGCCTATGTAGAAAATGAATAGCAAAAATACCTATAGAATCAAATCTCTTAAAATGAGTGCTCACTGTTGCACTATGTTTCATATGTACACTTCTTGATATGTCAGTGGAGCTCACTAAATTGAAACTATAGAAGATTGAAAGCAAGAACAGGAGGTTTATTTGCACAGCTTGCAGCGGATGCCACCATATTGGCTAGTGCTTGGTGCAGGTAAAAAACAAAAAACATTTTGACCAGTGCAAGGCTGGATCTTTCATACATGCATGCAGTGCAGGCATGTGTAAAATATTCATTATGCAACTTGATCTGTCTGAATACGTGTCAAAGCCAGGGGAGGCTGAAGCACATTACAATGCAACTGCTAAATCGTTATAGTTCACCTGCCTGCCTTCTGTTAGATGCACACGGGGAATATGTTAGCCAAACTATTACCTTCAATTCATGATAGCACTCTTAACCCTATAATGTGTGGTGAAGACTTCACGCATCACAAACCTTCGTAAATGTGGCTCAGTTGACCAATTATTTCAGTATCAGCAAAGTATGTGATGTGGTAAAGACAGGAGGGACATTGCAGCAACCGATTAGCTGTGTAATGGAACGACATGGGGAAGCTGGAAAACAATATTGGCAGACTAAGGAAATTTAGTGGTAGTTGGGAGCGGATACAGGACTAGTTAAAGAGCTGATGGTGCACAATTATACAGAAATAAAATAATGAAGTATATCTGACCAAGACCTGCTAACTCTCTGACTTTTTAAGGAACTGTGGAAACCCTATGTGAGGCTCACATGCAACCCTCTACGCAGACCTTGGCGATAAAAATTGCCATTGGCTAGACATTTTTTATTTTAGTTGCAAGACTTTTATACTATTTTACACACACACACACACACACACACACACACACACACACACACAATTTCACCAAAACGGCTCATCTTTGTAAAATGGCAAAAGTTCTTAAATCATAGCTTCTTAATCAGTTAAACAAGCATTATATTAGGATATTATGATAATTAATCACTATTTACTACCAGAGAAATCTGCATATCTTCTGCTTGTTTTTAAACGCTAAATAATTCCAAATGATCTCCATTATTTTTACAGGAAAACACAACAAAGAATATGGTTTACACGTAGCGTGTCGATTCAGCGTGGTAGGACTGTTGTTCTCTTTCTTTGTGAAAAACAGCGCTCTCAGCAAAGCGACAGTGAGTCGTGTGTCTTCACACTAGAGTTTACGGTGCGTCAAATACAGGTACGCTGCACATGCATTAAGATGAATTGAAAAAGTACAGATCGCTTGATGGTGAGTGAAACTCTGAAGCGATTGGTGTTCAGCGAGTGAAAATATATCGGTACTAAACTTATAATAGCCTTGAACACACACTAGCGAGTAAAATCTAAGTATTTATTAGCCAATGGCTAATTAAAGACATAATTTAGTCGCCCAGAGGGTGATTTACTCAGTGTAGTAGGTTGACATGCCACACTTGTTCAAACTCAGACTCCAAATCTGTCACCTGTACACAACCCAGGACGATGCAGAACTTGTCAAGTTGAGCGAGGCTTTTTCTATGTCAACTCTTTTAACAATCAAACTGCAAAGTCACCAAACTTGTGGACGAAACTATTAGATTTTTTAACCTCAATAAACCATTTTACAGTTTACGGTGCTTGACGATTTAACAAGTGGCTTACATGTGGGATACACACATGGGAAAACCAATGCTGGGATCGGTCATGCCATAGCATATCAAGCTGAACAAGTCCAGGGGCCTGGTTTACACATTGTGTATCTGCACATACAGTATCACGGTGAAACCCACACCACTGTCACATGAGCAGAGCCATCGGAGAAGCGGTTCGCTTTAAGGACTTGTATTTTGACCTGTTTGTGTGGGTTCTAGTTGCCAAGTAACAAACGATTAATAACCATCATGCATCAGTGTGCACATCGATTCATCAGGTTGGCTGATGTTGGTTCATGATTTGGTAAAATGTGATAGAGGGTGATCAATGAAAGCGTGTGACGTGCAAGACAAAACCTGCCACTGAAATGACGCAGAGAGCTTGATCAATACAAGATGGAACTGATGTATAGTGCTGTTTCACTGATTTAGAAACCTATAAGTCTTCTTCCCACAATGACTGGTCACAGTCCTTGAGAATTTGAGAAGGCGGATGTGCAATCTCTATGGCAACTGAAGTTTTCATGCACACAGAGTCCAAGCTCCAGATTCTCTGGTTATTCTTAATCTGGGTGTGTGAAAATAGCCTGGAAATACCGCACTCTGCTACTTCACTTTGCTTCGTAGACAGAGTCTGGAATGGCATAATAGAGAAGTGTTTTCTCTCTCGCTAGGGGGCACTTTTCTGAAGTTTAAAATCATTGGTTACCCGTAAGCCAATCAGATACGTTTAGTTATGACGTATGTTATGCGCCCTGTACAGCTGCATCGAAGCACAGACATCATGCATCGAACTCAAATCTATGATTGATCTTCCACTGTAAACCTGTTGTTAAACACTCTTCTTGTTCTGGCTTCAGTTTGAAAAAGAGTTGAATGTTCTCCATAACAGAGCGAATTGCATCCCATGTCTCGTTTCCCATTTCTGCGGTCGTTTCGGTTTTCGATTTCTCTAACCTACAATGTAAAACTCGGGGCTTAGCATCTACGTCACGGCTCTCAGCCCGCCCTCTGTTCGTTGATTGGCCCGGCTGTTTCCAGACCGGTGGCAAACAGAAAGCTCTGATGCTGTATCAGACTGAGTACAGAAGCGAAATGAAATTGAGCGGAAGTAGGAGGTCTGACGTAGTCAGGCTAGTGTGAAAAGGCCAGTCCTCTGAAACACAACCGTTTGGTCATGCAGCAAGGTAAACGTGTTTTGCAGAATATTTTAACATCCTTGAAATAAGAGACACTTATCGAGAAGGGGGGGAAAAAAATCTTAATTATTTTCAGAGAAATATAAGAAAAGTTTGTAGGAAAAATAGAAATTATTTCATCCATTTGAGCATAAATCTTTTAGAAGTCTCTGAAAATAACACTAGTAAAGGTTTAATGTTTTAAGTATGTTGAGAAATGTTAACTGGAAAACAAGACATTAATACGATTAAGAAAATAATTATTTTGCAATATGCCACTTGTGAGCAGCATGACCAAAATAATAAACCACCACTTAATTACTGAATCCAGGCATTTCAATCAGTTGCATTGCCACAGAAGTATAAAATCAACCACCTAGCAATGCAGTCTGCATTTACAAAACAAACAAACAAACAAACAAAAAAAAGATAATTTTGAAGAGCTGTCGTGCTGCTTCCTATTTTGTGTAGAAATGGCGATACATTTGATATTTCAGGAATCTTTGATAAATAGAAAGTTCAATGAACAGCACCGACTATTTTTTAACATTGATAATAATAAATATTAAATGTTTCTCGAGCAGCAAATCAGTACATTAGAATGATTTCAGAAGGATAATGTGACACTGAAACTTTTCTTTGTTAACAACATCTAAACGATAAATAATAAATGAACGTTGTGTTCCTTAATGCAAATGAATGAAATCAAACGCAGCTAGCATTTACAGTGAATCGATACTGAAAACAGTACTGTTACAGCAGACATGTCGTGCATCAGCCTAAGCCTAGATTTATATAATTACATCACAGCCATTTCAAAGTGTATGATAGTACTAAGCAATCTCAAATTCTCACCACCTTTCATAAAAAGTTACCGGGCAAGTAACACGTTTCAGTGCTGATGCTGCTCGCATTTGGCCCTTTGAACCATTGTTGTTTAGATGAGAGAGGTTCAATTCAATTCAAGTTTATTTATATACCGCTTTTTACAATACGAATCGTTAAAAAACTTTACAGAAAAATATGTTTCTACAATATTTAGTAGTAGCTACAATATAAGGTAGAGGTTTAAGGTAGAGGTCTAGTAGAGGTAACAATATAACTCCTGCTTCTGTGGAAGACATTAAATCATCCACCTATAACAATGGAGGTTTTTCCTCATCGTGGCCAGCTAAACAGTCTCCTGGGAATCTCTGCATAGCAGAAAACAAATTGCTTTCCGATTAAGGCCAAACAGAAACAGCTGAGCAAAACTAAGAAAAATATCACACAGCCCATTAAGAAAATAGACGTGCATGTTGAAATCAAGGATCCGTTTGTCATTTGGTTGAACCTGTGAGTAACTGGATGCTTTGGTGAGACGCTGAAGTATTGCCTGATCAAGTATTTCAATATCCCAAAAACACTTGATTCTCCAGAGAGACCTGGAGTTGGCAAGCAATACCACATATCAAAACACACTAACAAACACACACGCTGACTCCTGTCAACCATTATGCAAATCATGCTAATCATGCTTAACTAACAGCTGCTGCATGCACAGCTGTGCTACACATCCTGTGATGGAGAAAACACATTAGAACAGCTTATCTGTGCTGAGAAAGACCAGAGCTCAACAATAAAAGAGCAGCAGCCAGTCTGTTTCAGAGTTTCAGGCCAGCTGACAGATCAGACTCGCAGATGCAGCACATATGCCTTGCAAAACTAAACATTTGGATTTCTGTTCTGTATCGAACAGAGTTGATGTGAATTCAGCCAACGTCAACATAGAATATCACCACGGTAGTGTTAATGTGTTGTGTCTAAATAAATAAATACATATTTATAGTGTTCTCAGTTAGAACAATTCAAAGATCATTTGTAAACATTTTCCAGGAAAAGTGAATGTACACATTATAAGCATAATTTGCATATATTTTTGCTAATAAAAATTATATCATCTAATATTTATAAGCCTGTATAAATGATGAAAGATACTAAATAAATGTATGTTTAAACTAAAAATTGTATATTTAAAAAAAAAAATCATTCATTAATTTAAACTAAATACATTATACGTGCATTGAGTTTACTGTGATAGACAAACAGAAGACTAGACTGACAATAGGATTATATAGTTGGAAGACAACTACAGAATAAAAACATCACAGAGATATTTTCACCTTATACTGACATGCAAATCTAATTCCTGTAAGTGGAGAGTTTGTTCCATGCAAACATCACTTAAACTCAATTTAATCAGGACTGTTCCGAAACATCCTTTGTGCTGGTCTACCTTAAGCCCAACAATCATATACAGCAATAATGAAAACCTTTTGACATAAATACAGCTGTCGTTTCACTTCTTAGTTGCATGAAATAAACGGCACTGATTCTAAAGATTGTAGTTGCTTTCCTAAACTGAAAGCGTTTCTATTACACAGCCCACCTCCCTTCACAAACTCACATCAGTCGGGACAGACTGCAGCTCAGATCAGACCAGGACACAGTAACATGACAACTGTCACTTCTGATTCACTTCCACGCTTCTGCTTCACCAGGAAACACCTGATTCCTGAACATGCATCTGTTACTGTCATAAGCTCAGATAACCATATATATATCATCTAAGGCTTCCTAAAAATAACCAGTTGACACTCAAACTCAAGCAATTCATTTCGATGTTACAGGCAGGCATGTTATACAGAGGACAGTCATGACAGTCATTTAGACCACATTCGATGATAACAAGTTTTACAATACTCATATTTTTACAGGATGCAACACGTACTGTGCACAGAATCCCTGGATGACCTATTTTTACATTTCTGTTCAACTAAGAAAGGGATACTGTATCCAGTTTAATGCAATACACTCAAGTTAATGATGAAGAATCAAAGTAACATCAGCTGGGATCTTTTTTCTTTACTCATATAACCAGACCTCCATACTTTTTCTCAAAAAAATTTATTTAAAAATGTTACTTATGAGATGATAAATGAACTGCGCCTGCTGCAGTTAACATGCAATGTAAAAAGTGCACACAACTGGTTATGCCATTTCAAATGTTATTGTTGTAATAATTTTGCATGCTATTTTAAAACAACATACTGAAAGGCAGTAAACTGTGTAATGTGCAAACTGAACCAAGAAGCATGGTAGTATTGCTCACATGGTTCAAGTCAACAAAAACTAAAACAAAAACCATAAAAAACATTTTCATTATCTGGAAAAAAAGTTAACTGAATTAAATAAAATGAAATATTTAAAAAACTATTTTAAAATAAAAAAAATAAAAAAAAAATATTTAAAAAATAAAAAATATTTAATATTTTAAGTGATGTTTCAAGTATAAAAAGAAGTAAAACTGAATAAACTACAACTATATAAAACAACGAAAAAATAATAAATGATGATGATGAGATAGATATATATATATATATATATATATATATATATATATATATTAGGGGTGTAACGGTTCACAAAATTCACGGTTCGGTTCGATACGATACACTGATGTCACGGTTCGGTTCGGTTCGGTTCGATACGTTTTAGATACAGCAAAATGTAAAAACATCTCAACTTTTCAGAATGCCGCAAGCGCACCGCGGGTCATGTGACAAGAACTAACCAATCAGCTTCATCCTTTCCCGTAACAACGTTGAGAGCTCAGCCAAGATGAAGGAACAGCTGATCATAGTTGTATATGGATTGCAATTTTGAAATAAATTTAGTAGCAGAGCTACTGCAAGCGATTTTTAGAGCTGCAAATCCATTTATCCTTCGCTGAAATTTCCGCGTCTCATGGAGAGAGCACGTCATTGTTGCTTAGCAAAGACAGACGCCTCATGAGCGCTTCTGCCCGAGCGCTTTGGAAAGGAGGAGAAAGACGTGCTTAGCGTTTTCCACGCGTTTTTAGGAGCGATATGTGAACGGCCCCTAAGGCGCTCGCTCACTCAGCACGCGCTGAAGGCTCGTTGCAAAATGTCTAATGCATTTAACAGACCAGAAATATAAGATCCTAAAATAACCAACAGGTCTGGTGTTTGGGTTGGATTCCCTGTAAGCAATAGTGTCTAAATGCTGCAGGGATAGTTTGCTGCGTGCATGTTTCTCCTTTTTTTCGTCTTTTCCCAGATAGTACTGACGCATATATCCCAGATATTCCCGCTGGGGTTTTTTTTTTTTTTTTTTTTTTTTTGTATTCCCGCTGGTGTACCCTGTCATGTTGCAGATGCGACATACCGTTGTTTTTTTATCCACCACTCTCTTGCCATCACCATTATAGCTTAAAGGGAATCCAAAGTGCACCCAAACACCAGACCTGTTGGTTATTGGGGGATCTTCTCATTTCTAGTCTGTTAAACGCATTGGCTATTTTGCAACGAGCCTTCAGCGCGTACTGAGTGAGCGAGCGCCTGCTGAGTAGCCTAACATAAACATATAAGATGGTGTTTTTTTCTTCTTCGGGAGTGTCAGGGGCGTTGCCTGTTACGTTGTTTGGGTTATTGGGCTACCTTGTTGAACGCATATCATTATATTTCTATCTCTCTCTTTTTTTTTTTTTTTCCAAATATAATTAATTACTCCAACGAACCGTTCGGTATACATAATGCGTACCGCGTACCGAACCGAAAGCGTCGTACCGAACGGTTCAATACGAATACGCGTATCGTTACACCCCTAATATATATATATATATATATATATATATATATATATATATATATATATATATACACACACATATATACACACACATATATACACACACACACAAACACACCCCCATTTAAAATAATGACAAAAACACAAAATTACTAAAGTACTAAAAAATAAAATCTAATGATCAATGATACTAAAACAACACTCAAATTTCCTGGCTACAGATAAAACACTTTCCCAGTTCTCTCTTCATCATGCTCACTTCACTTTACTGTAAAACAACAAACTTCATTCTCTAATGTCAGCGTTTCAGCAGATTCTTGTTCTTGCCTTAATTAAGAGCTCCGCTCCAGCTTATCTTAAAAATGTCCTCAAACACTGCACTGACAACACAATATCCCGGTGTGAAAGAGACTGTTACGGGTAATCAGTGCTTGGTGAAAATCAGATCATAAAAAGCTGGTATTCAGAGCGATCAAGAAGACATGGCTCTCAACCTCTTCTTGAAAAGTGAAGATGGAATTAACGGGGACATTAACAACCTAACATAAGAATCTTCAGTAATGAGCATTAACAACTTCAAATTAAGTCCCATTTTCACCGGCGGCCCATAATGGCTCACTGACAGTCCTGATCCATCAATATTAAACCCGCTGACACTGTTAGACCGACTTATCCAGGAACTCCAGGAGGTGAATCTCTTGCACAACTCTTTTCATGTCCTCTGGAGACGCAGGGATTCACAATTTTGCCGGGAGGCTTCACTCAATCCCCTGACAGGTGGAGGATCTGACAGCGGTCAGCCGAATCCTGCCCACACTACTGGACTCCTAGCAGACAACCCTAAAACTGACATGCTCAGCGAAAACTTCCTGAAATTCACACACACACATACATAGAGGTCTTGTACTTTCATTCCATCTGAATGGAGAATGGAACGCTTTGCGAATCAATGGTTTTTGTGTCATGCAACAAGGCACCGAGGGATCAGGGATCAGAGACAATCAGTGCACAATCTCAAGATCCACTAAAGCGCGCATGAGGAAAATGGGAGAGGTAAAGTTAGACTGAAATTGATTGGGAACACCTAGCCACTCAAACAACGTCACATCATCTCATTTTATTCAGAACAATACTTTCAATATCTCTAAACATTAAATCCTGAGAAATATCATCCATACAGTGGACATAGATAAAAATCAGCCTATTAGCCTTCAAATCTTTTCAGATTCATTTAGATATCTTAACACATTTTAAGTTGTTATTTAAAAGCCCTAAAATTACAAGCTGAAAAATGCATTCAAATTCACTGATAATAAAAAAAATAGATAAGAGCACTCACATTTTCAGAAAGTAGAAATACCTCGATTAACTGTGCAACATGTACAAAATAATGATATGAAAAAGATGAATAATGGGATATATGTACTGGGATGATTACATAATTGTTCCATATGAATGTCTTGACTCATAATATGACTCGGGTTACTCCGGGTTTCCCTAAAAGTACAAACCTACAGTAAGTCAGATTGGATGAGAAAGCATCTGCTGAAGGAGGAATAGTGTATGGTAATCACATAAATGACAAGAGTATGAGCAATGTGTCAGTCCCTCTGGGCTCCTGGAACACAAAACCTGTCCACTGATGTTCCCCTCGATAAGCAAGATGTCAGGTTTACTCCGGATCATAGCTGTGATGACAGATCTGGGGGAAGCCCTCTTTCGTAATGCTGTCATCTTCATGTGGACCGGAGAAGTGATGTGAAGAGCCCTGACGCAAGCTGCTTTCCTCACACATAAACGTTGTGTAGAAGAAGTGTTATTTTTCTGTGTCTTGGTGATCTAATGAGGTCTAGAAAAAGGGAGTAAATGGGTCTAAGAAAAGTCTTCACTAGCACTCCTGAGACAGATGTGGACCGGATCTCTTCCGAGAGTTGCAGTGCAATATAAATCATAATTCATGTGAACGGGAGTCACGAAACCCTTCAAGACACACAGCAACTTCATATTAAGGAAGTATATTTCTTCCCATCATCAGTCAGGAATGTAAATAACTCTCAAAAGATGCCTCTTTTGCTACTCAAGGATGTATTTATGTGATATTAGTGGTGGGCGGTATGACCAAAAATTTATAAAATCACAGTATTTTTTTTTTTATTATACCAGTTTCACAATACATGACAGTATTTTTTTCATGCATGACCGGATGAAATCATGCATGACCGGATTGTCTCATGCAAAAAAGACTGCCTGCTTAGTAACAAAAAAGCTGATTTGCTGCTCAAGAAATATTTCAGATTTTTATCAATATTGAAAAAAGTTGTGATGCTTCATATTTCTATGAAAACCCATTATACCGTTTTTCTGGATTCTTTGACTCACAGAAAGTTCAGAAGAATAGAAACATTTATTAGAAACAGAGATCTTTGTAACAATTTAAATATATTTTGATCACCTGAATGCATCCTTGCTGAATACATGCATTCTTTTTTTTTTTAAGCAGATTAATGCAAATAGTGATTTAACCATGTAACAGGCAAAAGCCTAACATACACAAATGCCATCCTGCATGACAAAAACACTGTTACAGGATGGAAATTCAGTGTAACACAATCTCTGTCATTTATATTTCATGAAGCGTGCCTCTTCACAAAACAGAAGCCGTGGCAGCTATAGTGTTCAACCTTGCAGGCTAAAAATGAAGAGCCCGTAACTACTGAAAACACAATATTCAGTTTACAACAGGAACACAAGAAAAAAAAGCCATTTACACAGAGAACGAGCTAAACTAATAATAATTAAAAAAGTAAAGTAATGATGTAGAATGTACAAAGCAGAACTCATTAATTCCAGTTTATTTTGCTGGCTCAGATATCCAGATTTATTCATTTCTCAGCAAGAGTAGAAACACAGCACATGTGCTCATTAACATCCAGCTAGAGTGCATAATGATCAATACGGATAATAATAACAGCCACAAACAGCAAACACAGCATTTCTTACTAAAATCCACACAGCAACTGCACAACAACACAATTCTATAGAGCTGCACACATGTGATCCTCACACAACTGTCAGCTCTTAACACACACCACCATCTGGTGGCTGACGAAAGAAGTGCTTCACAAACTTTATTTTGATTTATATAATCAGGCTGCTCCAGTAAGCCATAAAAATCCCTGGTATTACAGGACTTCTTTAATAACATCATGGATTTCTCAAAAGAACATCATGTCAATATTCAATAGTTTATTTTTATGATTCAATCACACTGAGAAATTTGACCTGCCCTCCTTCACAGACGTCACATGACATTAATGTCTGACGTCATGTCTTCAGTCTTCACAGAACTGGATCTCCACCTTGTGTTCAGATATGCTAATTACAACCACCCAATGCTACAGCCATCACATCAAGACTCGTTTCATTTGCAAAAGATTTCAGAAGTACATTACTTGGAGTCATAATGGAAGAAGAGTGAATTGCTGGGAAACCATTAAGTGCTGACCACAAGATTGTATCTGGCTATGTCTAGTTATTCACTACAGTGTAACTGGAACTCAGACAACTCAGACTCAGACTCAGACACTATGTGCATAGGAATGGTATTACATTGCACAAATTGCAATTCAATGTTCATTTTGTGCCTGCAAAAGAGCAAAAGAATAGTTTTGATAACCAAGGTTTGGCTAAGTCACCTGATTCCATCTTTCCACTGCAAAGATGACTATAAATTGTTAAAAAGGCCAATTACCTTTCAACTGGCAAAATTGCAAATATTGCAATAGCTGCTATTCTATTAATGATAGGTAAAAATTGATAGCCTGAATGCACTGTAAGTCGCTTTGGATAAATAAATTTATGCATAAATAAATGCATAAATTTAATTTTAATTTAATGCAACATTCTAGCAATGCAAGTCAAAATTATCTAAGGTGAACAGTATCCTGAAAAAAATATGATTGATTCATTTTTTTAAATAAAGAATTAAAAGAAAGAGATAATTTGGAAATTGGAGTTTGAAGTGCATCAGCTGATAGCTGGTGGTTTTTCAGCAGGTGTAAGGAAATCGCTTTTGTGGGTTAAACTTAATTCTACTGAGTGCTGCCCTGACGGATAGATGAGAGGAGAGTGTGCTCTTACTATCACCTTAACCAGTCAGGTTATACACCTTCAACTCCAACACCACAACAGACAACGGATCTGCAGTGCTCTTTAATGTGCAAGACACAAATTATTGACAAAGCATAGCAGAAAAGAGTGACTCTCAACTTGCATATTAATACCACATACTAAGCGTGTATACTTCACCGGTGAAAGAAAAGTACATACAAATCATATTCTATGGTTTGGGATTCTGGGATAGGACTGGGTGATACAACAAAATAAAAACTTACTTCGACAAATTAATAAGAATGTTTGATCAATTCAAGAATACGATTTTGCAAAAAGAACCATCTGGTTAAAGAAAGTTCTGCAGCACACGTGAAGTGCACAACATGTAAACATTCTGTTTTATACGCAATCTAAAAATCAAGACAATTAAAAATTCAAAAGATGGTAAATGTTCTGTAAATGCAGCTTTCAGCCCGTCACCATCATGAAACATGAAATATCAGACACACAGTAGAAGTTATTTACTTTATAGAGCGCATGTGTCACACGTGAGCAGTTAATTATAGGGATGGACACTTTAAAAAAATATTGCATAAATAAAATATTCGGATATTTGAGCTAATAAAAAAAGGAATATTCGAATATGTGTTTATTTAAATGAGAAAGATGTTATTTTTTAAATAATAAAATGAATCAAACATTATTTTTGTCACCATTTCTGAGCTAGCTCATCATGTTATATTCACAACAACCTTAAACATTACATCCTGTGTTATTTTTTGCTCATGTAAAAACATTAAACAGTGTGTTTTTAATGCAAACTCAGACCAAGTGAAAAAAGGCGGCTATAAAGCATGTCGAGTCGGCATATAGTTAGTGTTTGCAATGTAAAAAAAAAAAAAAAAAAAAAAAAAAAAATTAATAATATATATATATATATATATATATATATATATATATATATATATATATATATATATATATATATATATATATATATATATATATATATACACACACACACACACACACACACACACACACACACACATCAACATGATCAGGTAAAAGACAGCTCCCCATGCCTTGTGTAATGTGTGGTAAGGCACTTAACTCTTTTAACTGTGTGTTTTAGTTTGTGTGCTCAGGATTTATCAGAGATTCACTGCACTCACAGCCAGCAAAGCAACATTTCAGCAAATTCAAATATATATTTTTTATTATTTCAGATTTAATATTTGAATTTTCGTGCACACCCCTAGTTAATTAGGTGCGTCATGTGCTCGGATAATTTTTCTCTAAAATGTTATTATTGTCATATGTGTCTAATTTTAACATTTTAGAACATTTGCATTCAAAACCATGATTAAATCGGAATAAAAAAAGAAAAAATTGCCCATTCCTATTTTGGGATGAACAAACCCTACTCCATACGGTATATATGAAATGTCTCCTTTTGGCAAGTGCAATAGATAAAGCAGATTTGGGACTAATGTTTACTTGCTACTGTCAAACTGAAGTGTGCTGCAATCAAAGCCCAGTCTTGTGCACACTGATAAGAGATCTGCCCATGTTAACCTAGTTAAGTACTATTGTTACACAAGTACCATATTGTTTGGCTTAAGGAGACACACAGTAAGGCATGAGCGGCATTCTCTTTCGCAGCTTCAGTGTCTATCTTTCCCTCCATCCTTGAATTAGTGATGAGTGTGATTGGAAATGCATGCTTCTTCCTGACCCGGATGCAGCTTGCATTGAAGAACAAGGGATGATGGAAGATACTCTGCACTGTTAGCGATCAGATTAGGGATGTCAATTTTCAATTATTTCCATGATCGATAGTCGTATAAATTAACAATCAATTAATCGTTAACCTTAATGCTGCAAAATGCGTCTATTGCAGTGGTGCAGTATGACAGGATGTGTAAATGCCAATCAAACAACAAAAAAAATACAACACCAACAACAAAAAAACCTTTCTCACCCGAATTAAAGGGGGTTTAGTTTGAATAAATGCATATGAATAGAAATGAATATAAAATGAATAGATGTGATTTTGAGCATTTGATGAAATGAAGAGAGTGCGTCATATTTGAGATCATTTTACTGACAGATGAACGCGCCTCTTTACATGGTTTGTGGTGCTCGGCGTTGGATTTTAAAACACAATTGTAATGTTTTCGACTGATATTTTGGCATTTAAAATAAAAATATCTCAAACGTAACTGTGCTGCATGTGGCTGTGCTGCAAGTGAACTGCTTCCTTCGGCGCTGCTGAAAAAGTACCTGTTGAACAACTGTGGCTCACATTAACCATTTTTATTTGAGTATTATGACCAGTACTTAGTTTGATCCTGCAGGATCATATTCCAGAAAATGTCAGATTTGTAATTTTGGCATCCCGGTAGGCTTACTTGTTTTTAAATATGGTGTATTAGATCATGACCGTGCGTGCAGACGATGATTGAGCGAGTGCGGGTTTGGCTAGATTTGGAGTTTATTGCTCACGTCTCGTTCGCCATAAATCCAAATCTTTCTTTATTCGCAATGATTTGAATGTTAAACTATTATTTATAATGTTTACTTTTGTTTGTGCACTCACAATAAAAAACAGAAGATTTGTAAAATCTTGTAAAATAAAGCAAACAAACAGAATGTGCGTTGTCATCCTTTCCTTTCTGTGAACTTGTTTATGGAGTGCTGCGACACACTGTTTTAAATCTGTAATCTTAATTAAGTCAGATAGGCTATATTTAGCTTTTTTTATGAAAACAAACTGTTATTTTTATTTTAGGCCTATTACATAGGCTATGCATTTTCTTTAAAGCATCCCATTTGTCATCAATTCCTTTAAGCTGCAGTAGGGAACTTTTGACGTTCTAGCTGTTAATAAACAGAACTGCTTGCGTCTTGCAGAAGAACATAGTAGCCAGAACTACTTCTCTCTGTTTGTCTATGAAGAATCACAAAGGTACTGGGTTACTCCGCCGCGGTACCCCCGAAGCAATCTAAAATAGTCTGAATATAAACACTTATTATAGATGCACCCTAGTGATTCAGGACAAGCTAAAAACACAGTTTGGAAAATGGATTCATGGTGTACTCTGTGTGTTATATACATTTTTCTACATTTTGAACACAAACAAAGTTACGGACCGCAGCTCTGATTGGTTGATTTCTTACCGGGAGCGGTCTGTAACCGCAAATGGCAATAGGACACTGGGAGGAGCCAGAGGAGCTTGATTTTTTCACAGATTATCGGTCTCATATTCTACTCTCAGGACATGATGACAGGTTTAACAAATATGTAAAAAATATATATTTACAAAAGTTACCTACTGCAGCTTTAAAGCATCCATTTTTTTCATGAATTAAGAATTCGTTTATTTATTATTTTGTTCCCTCAATTAATTTAAATCATGGGTTAAGGTAAAAAATTTATGAAACATGAACAGTTGCCACAAATTAATAAGTCGTAGGAACAAATGAACAAATTGTAGGAATGAATAGACTATCTTTCACTGTGTCCGGCACAATATGAAACAATTATCTGGTGAAATGACTTAGTTACTACATTTCTATTGCTTTCCATGTTGAAGAACTTTGTGTTGTTTCTATTCTAATACAAATAAACTTGAATTCTAATGTACTTTTAAAGTTTAAATCAAATTAAAAGCCTCATTTGTACATTATGAATGAATGCTGATGCATTTATATACGGTCACCGTCACTCACAGCCGCTTGCACGTGTTTTGAGCACGAGCTGGACGCAGCCCAAAATTAAATCGGTTAACTGACCATCGACAGCTTTAATCGATTGCATCTCTTATCGACAGTTAATCGATCATCGATTAATCATTGACATCCCTAGATCAGATCATTCACATCTTGAGTTTGAAAGGAAGATTTATGGAAGCACATAATTTGATACTAGGGCTGGGCGATAAAAATTAAATAAATAAATAAATAAATAAAAATAAAATAGAAACAAGTACAGAGAGTGCATTCTGTCAACTTTTTGGTGCATGCAATTAATTTAAACTATGCAACTGGGATAAGTACAAGTTTTTTAGCTAAGAACACAAGTCTGTCAACTGTCTGCGGTTTTAAGAGAAGCTCTGTGGCATGAAACTATGTTCCCTCTGACACTAAAAATCCTCTTAGATGGGGAGCTAGCTGCTAAAGCACATAGCTATTTCTTATTTATAAATATATATAAATGAATACCAAAGACGTTTGCACTCTCTCTATCTCAATCTCGCTCTAGTCTCTCTGTCTATATAATGAACACTGGTAAATATAGCAGTCAAATTCCCTAATAGTACTTCCAAATAGCCATAGTCTATGTTTCTCTATTCAAACATCAGCGGTCGAGTAAGTGCATTTATTCAGTGATTACAATCGCAATCAATACAGTCGAGACCTCATGACAGAACTGCATTTCTGCCAGCAAGACTCTGAACGTGGCAGTACAATCAAGATCTTTGTGATTTTTATCAATAGCAGCAAGTACAAATTTTCATCACGAGTAGGTGCTTTATGATCCATTGTTGTGATATGATGGGACAACCACCATATGCCTTGTAACGCGAGCCCCTCTTCTCAGAACTGACACCAGATCAGCTGTTAACGGTCGGCTGAGCGAGTGTTACAGTAAAGCACAATAGACACGCTGACTGACTGCTGTCCCTGATACACAACACCATACAGCGAAACACCAGCACATGAAAACAGCTACAATAACTCTACAGATCATACCATTTATAACGGGTCTGTGTTTGCCTGATGCATGCAGCTTAGATTGTTAATGGTTTAGTGTGAGTGAAAACTGCAACAGGGAGCTGACACAGATCCATATACATTTCCTAACCTGGAGCAATGATGCTGAAAACCCATCAATCCCACAATAACGAAGATGAACTTTTGACATGCTGAGATGTTATCTCTCTGTGCACTTTTTCCTCCTCCTCACTTCAGAGATTGATATGCCCTTCCCTTTGTTGGGCAAATATGCCAGCGACCCAGTTGATGAAAATAAACCCTGAGCTGCTTGCATGGAGGCACATGGACTGCAGTTCTGCTTTGGATTTAAGGTGGAAGTTTCAATTCGGACATTCAATTTGATCTATATGTAATCTATATGAAATTCAAGACAAAAATGCTTTGTGATTAAAAATAGTAAACCATTGCAAATAAATTCCAATCCACTTTAAAGCTGTAATAAAACTGCAAATATACCAGTGACCACACATATATAATGTACCAAGTTCAGCAACCATAAACCTACAGTTGTTTACACCGGACACGAGCAGCACAACTCTGATAAACAAAATCGCTTCCATCAAGTGCCCATCTGCATCAGCTTCAAAAATGCCACCACAAAACTCCTCCAAACTCTATATTGGAGTGACCACGTATCAACCGGTTGCTTGAACACCAAGCTTTTGACAAGTTTACATTTAAAACAAATCAAGTGCACTTATGATCCAAAAACATAGCCCAATATGCACAACATCCTAAAAACTAAAAGTCCAGTGCACGCAACTGCCTAGTCTATTTCTTACCTGTACTTCATGCCTGTCTGGTACGATACACACTCCTCCAGTGCCAGGCCGTTCATCTTGAGGAAGTCTTCCATGTTCTTGATCTGGGCAGCGATCCTTTGCTCCCTGAGCCGCTGGAGTTCGGCCTGTTCTGTGTGCCTCGTCGACTGGTTCAGACCTTGGTCCGAGTGGTAGCGGCTAATGCCGCTCCGTATGCTCT
This sequence comes from Carassius gibelio, assembly GCF_023724105.1. Lineage (NCBI taxonomy): Eukaryota > Metazoa > Chordata > Actinopteri > Cypriniformes > Cyprinidae > Carassius > Carassius gibelio. The sequence continues at coordinate 3,442,044 of NC_068381.1, forward strand.
CGCTGTAGGTCATGGCCAGCATCTTGCCTCCACTGCTGCTACTACTGCTCTTCCGAACCGGTTTTGGGATCTGCAGGTTTTCGGAGGGGAGAGTGGATTTCCGGCGACCAACGGTCCCCCCCGCATACCCTCCCGCAAACATGATTGCACCCCGTCCCTGACCACCCCGCTCTAACACACTTTCAAGGACGCTCTCGCACCTGTCTGATTGTGGCACGAGTCACTCACACACGCACCAAGCACAAGCAGGCTTGGGGAATGGGGACCAGGACTGAATCGAGAGCTGGGTTGAGGCATCGCCTTAAATAGCACAGGTGAGGAGGGAACAAAACAGGTCCGTGCTATCAGTGGCAGAGAACTCTGGCCATGCGTCTTGTAATCAGAGATGATCCCGCCCCTTTCTTGACAGATACAATGGCGCAGGAACAAGACTCAGGTGGGTTCAGGCAGGTGCTGCGAGCCTCAGGTAAGAAGGAACACCAGAGGGCATACAATACACACACACCAGGCTCATGCAAGAAACCCATCTGTCCAGACGGCACATGCAATTACAGACATTCACTGCAGGTCGTCTGGGAGGAAAGTGACACCACTCATTTGTATCCATGGAAAGTGCTTTATTAAAACCTCCTAAATGTCCTTATTCTCTCTGGAACAGGATGCCACAGCGATTATTTTGTTATGGACCCTTTTCAAAAACTGATGCATTTCCACAGTTAATAATCATTTATAAAATTTATTTTACAAAAAAAAAAATGTTGCAAAGGCTTTTTATTTCACATAAATGCTGATTTTTGGATTCTTCTATTCATCTAAGAATGCTGAAAAAAATTTACTCATGTGTTAAATATTGATAATCAGCAAATCATCATATTAGAATGATTTGATTTCTTAAGGATGTGACACTGGAGTAATGATGTTGAACATTCCCCTTTGATCACAGGAATAAATTACATTTTAAAATATATTCAAATAGAAAATAGTTATTTTAAATAGTAAAAACGTTTAAAACTTTTGCTGTACTTTGGATCAAATAAATGCAGGCTTGGTGAGCAGAAGAGACTTCTTTAAAAACATTAAACATCTTACTGTTCAAAAACTGTTGACTGGTAGGTCAAGAAATGTTCTTTTGTAATGTTTTATATTATATTGTAATGTGTGTGTGTGTGTGTGTGTGTGTGTGTGTGTGTGTATATATATTAGGGATGCACTGAAATGAAAATTCTTGGCCGAAACCGAAAACCGAAAAAGAGAAAACCAAGGCCGAAAACCGAAACCGAAACACCGAAATAAATTATGCCAATTATTAGTACCATTGCATTTATTGCTATGACCGTGTACTAACTTTACTAAAATTAAGATATTGCAATTGCATAAATTAATATTAAAGTTTCAAAGATAATTACAATTACATAACTTATTAAAAAAAAAAAACATAAAAATACATAATAACAAATGATGTAAATATTTATTAAGCACATTGCAACAATGCACAGTATAAAATAAAATTCAAACTAAAAATTTATCCCACTCATGTGTATATTTAATAATAATGTACAGGCCTACTGGCTGCAGAAAGGTTTTAAAATGAACAGTTCTCTCATAAAAACAAAGTGCATTTAGGTGAAGTGCATTTGAAATTGTTCTTTTTAAGGACTAGAAAGTGCATCACTTTTCCAGTTGGCAATACTGTTATCACTTCTGCGGATGGGGACTTCAGACAGTTAACCATCTAGCTGTTGAGCAGTTGAGCTTGTCATCTGCCTGACATTTGAGAAATATTTGAGAGAGTGTATTTAAATAGGGCCAGGGCATAAATAAACATTTTTATCAAATTAAAGCAGAAATCTAGCAGAAAATCTAGCATAAATATGGCTACAATCTGATATTATGTATGTATATATGTTTGTGTGTGTATAAGAACAAAATAGCCAACGTATTATTATTATTTGAGGCACTTTCTTGCAGAATTCCACTGAACATATCAGACAACGATGGTGCATGCCACTCATCTGGTGCAGAGACCAGTCTTTTTTTCTGCGCTCTGATCTGTCTCCTGCGCTTGGCGCTTCTCCGTCTCCACGCGGGTTCTCCACATCCAGCGGCGCCTGGATCATTTCTCGTGCGCGCTGCCTTATTTCCGCATCCAAGTAATGGTCTTTATAACGCGGATCAAGCACATTCGCGATGAAGTGCAGAGGATCCGAAAAGATCTCAGTGAGACGTGTGCTAACAGACTCTATAAGACTGTACTTTTCTTTGTTTTTAATTCGTGGTCCGTCTTAATCTCTTTGTTAGGAGACGTTTTAGTGCTGCGAATAAAGGAGTAAGAAGAGAGAGAATGTTCTCACTGGTGTTAAGTGAATGTCGCGGGGAGCTCGTGGTCTTTGCTATGCAGGTGCACGTGCAGGTCGCGGTTTCTGTTTGCGTCATCACAACATTTCGGCCGTGTTGTTTCGGTGATAAAAGTCTACCGGCCGAAAACCGAAAAGGCCATTTTCGGCCGAAAATTTTCGGTGGCCGAAATTTCGGTGCATCCCTAATATATATTATATATATATATATATATATATATATATATATATATATATATATATATAGTAACACTTTAGAATAGGTAACATTTGTTAACTATTAACTGACATTTATCTCAATAAATTCTTAATTTGCTGCTTATTAATAGTTAGTAAGGTAGTTGTTAGGTTTAGGTACTGGGTAAGATTAGGGATGTAGAATAAGGTCAAGTAGAATAAGCCATTAATATGTTCTTAATCAGCACTAATACATATATGTAATTTCTGTCCCCCTCACTTCTGAAAAGATGGCTACGCCCCTGCTTTACAGCTTAAGTACTAAAAATTCTAACAAAATAAAATAAAAGTAAAACTAAATAGAAATATAAAAAACAAAAAACACACACAAAACAAATGATAACTGAAAATGTGAAAATAAAAGTAACTTAAAATAATACTATAATAAAAAGACTAAAACACTGATACAGATACTGCAGTCGAGTAGAAACACCTGATCATAATCAAAAGTACAGACACTGTACAAGTGACATCCAGAGATTTAATCACTGTCAGTAAGAAACAACTTAAGCTAGAATAGGGAGAAGTCCTTTAACATTTAAAAAAAATAAGTAAATCTTGTGCTTGGTTTAACTCAAATAATTAACCCTTAGGGGACTAAGCCCTTTTTGGTCCGTTTTCTCTATTTTTACATTTCGGCTTATAAACCATATGTAATGAGGATGGACCACCATGTATTTGGTATCAATGGATTCAGAAGACCCTAAGCTACCATAAGCATGCATGCAATATGTCTATAAAGGAAGTATGAGTGAAAAATTGTACAATAAACTAGAGAATTTCAAAGACGAAAATGAGATTTTTGTCATTTATTACTGAAAATCCTACCTCACACAACAATAGTTAAAAGTTTTTGACCCAAAAATATATTTTTCAAACTCTTTGCTTGACAGAAATGGGTTAATGTTCAATCAAATGTGTAAAGATCAATTAAATAATTAACTTTTTTTAAAAACAGTCCTAGGCATGCCAGTGAGCAAAGCAAGGCCTCTCCAGGCCTTTCCAGTAATTGTTCCAGAGCTTGTTCTGCCGTAAATCTTTTACTGCTTGCCATTTTGATAAAACAATTCTGTAATAATGCTGTATCTCTCTCGAATTTATCTCTTTGTGCTCGCTTACAATCACTTTCTGCTTTCTCCACGAGATGCTGATTCTCCGATCGCTCGAATTTAGCTCTTTGTGCTCGCTAACACTCCGATCGCGTTCTGTAACACTCCGATCGCGTTCTGCTTTCTCCACCCTGATGCTGATTCTCTGAACGCTTATTGATTACATGTCTTTTACTTTAGTCCAGCCAGCTTTAACAAGGCTACAGCAGAGCTACAGAGTCCTCTGAATCGCTAGAAGACATAACCTTCCTCTGATTGGGTTAGAAAAAGACTCCTCCCAGCGGCAATTTTTCCATTGGCTGTTGCGTGTTGAATCTGCCTAGCACAATCTTTTTCATTGGCCTGTTTACGCAGTGGTATTGCGCAATAAGGGAAGTGTTTAATATACAAACTGGACACCGCTGTTTTCAGCGGAATCTGAGGAAGACGGCAAAAAAAACCGCATCTCTCTAGCATTAATAGTTTTTGAGATAACTACACATTTGTAAAAGTATGCCATTTTGGGCGGTACCGCCTAATCCGTCCCCAGAGGGTTAAAATAAATAAATAAATTAATTTCTATAGCCCAAATATAAAATTTATGCATATTTTAATAAAGTACATATGATTCAGACCAGGCTTGCCTCTTTGCAAAACGGTCTGCAAAGTTCACTTGTATTGATCTTGTGAATCTTGACTGAATGATGTACTGCAAAAACCACTCAACTACTGCAGAGTAGTCACTCAAAGCTTCACTCAAATGAGTGACGACAAAAAAATAAAGAAATAAAAACTAAAAAGACTACATCTCAAAAGTACAATAACTTGTAGTGCTACAATAACAGGTGTAGGTATTTGAAGCATGTATAATGCTTAAGGGTAAGTAGGGGTGGCTCGATACCATACTTCCAGAACCAATCCTAATCCGATACCAAAATTTCTGTGTATCGGACGATACCGATCCGATACCAGAGCAGTTTTCTTTTAATCAGTCTAAAATTTCTATACCTCAATGTGTTAACCTGATCATCACTCTTATGTGTGTTACACATAATCTACTAAATATAGACAATCATAATCTATGACAAAAATACTATTATAAACTATATACTATATACTATTATAAACTACTGGATAATACAGCAGCAAAAATATTAGAAAAATATTAGTGCACAATAATTTTATAAAATCTAAACATTCAGTGAAAAAAACATTTAGTGGGGAGCAAATAAAAGTAAATAGGTGTAGGACTAAATCTGATCAAATGTAAAGTTGCTCTTTGTATTGTTGTTAAATACATTCATGAAAAACAATATATAAATATATACTATAAAATTAAATGACATATCTTTTAATTTTAGCAGCAACATATATTAAGACAGAATAAGAAAGGCTATTAATAATCTTTCATTGAGCAAAAGTATTGTAATATGAAAGGCTCCATTACAGCGCTGCACAAAGCACTAATGCAGAATGATGCGCTAGACACAACACGGAGTCACAGTGAGCAGCTCTCCACATAGAGAAAGGAAGACATGAGAGACTGATGCGTAGTGTGTTGTATCTGTGCGATAGTTTTACATTTCAGTTAGTGTGCTCGTGAGGAACAATTCATAGTGCTCTCTACTCCAGTGTTGTGATCGAGCAGACATCTGGTAAAAGGCAATGTGCTTTAGAAACAGAACTAAACTCCAGCAAGATAAAGCCCTTTTATGCAAAACCAACGACCTTTATTAAAAAGATTAAGTGCAATAATAGGGACACTGAATAATCTTGGAAAGAGTTTCGTCATCTTGTCGTAAAGTATGAGACATGCAGTTTAAATGCTGAATGGGAGGATGACAGACAGCCGCAGCAGAGAGAAGAGTTTACGTCAACTTGAACTTTAACGACTTAAATATTCATCTGTACTTTACATTAAACTAGTGCACGGAAACTTTATGGTGCTTTTTAATGTTTCTGTTCCTTTCCTGGGGCTTAACAACAGAATAGTATACACATAATACTGGATTTGGATCCAGCAGAAAATGCCAGTATTGGAGAGATGCCGATCCTGAATATCAGACTGGCGCACGTCTAAGGGTAAGGGATGATAATTAAAGGGGTACACCCATGCCAGGCCATCATGCAGAATAACACCTAAAAAAAAAAAAAAAAGACTGACTCATGCACACAGGTTGGCACTCGCACCAAAGACAAAATCGGCACAAAAACTCACCCGTGGTCCTGGAGATCGGCTCATGAACAAGACTTATGAATGTCAATCTGCCCTTATTAACTCAGCAGCCGCCAGCTCTCTGGCCATCCACCCAAACTGGGAGTGTCTAATGGCAGCTTCTAAACCAATTAGTGAAGAAGAGAGCATCGCCCTCATCCTCCCACCCCGCCTTCATCTCCAGCCATCTCCCCTCACGGCTCCATCCATTTTTATCATTCGAGGGGGATACAATTTGTTTCTGCTAACCACAGCAAATAATATCTGGTCTAAATTATTCACAGAAGCTTTGGTCTAAAAGCTTTTGATTGTTGTTCTACATGAAATAATAGATAAAGGCATCACTCGCGTCACTGGATACGCCCCACTCATTGTGTGTAAGGGGGAAACACAGTGATCGATTCATGTCAAGTGGATCTGGGTGATGCAACGTTCAAAGACTAAAAGAGCTTAAAAGGACAGATAAGTGCAAGGCTGTGAAATCTAAAATTCAATAGAGCGTTCATTAGCCTCTAAGCTACAGACTCAGGGGTTTAAAACCCCATCAGTACAACAACTCCTTGATTTTAACCCAAAAAAATGATCCCTCACTAAGACAGGAAGAAAAGTGCACAGCAGATGAGGGTAAAAGAGATGTGTTCAATCTGATCACTCTGGCGCAAAACAGTTGCTTTTGGGTGAGCTTGTGCCATCGAAAAAATTATTGTGTTCGGACAGATGTCATAAAGGCTTGACATACACCTCCTCATTTGAAGAGTTTTGCAATAGTTTCTTCTGCTCAAAAACAAAATATTTTCCAGCGTGGAAACCAATTCAGTGAGCAACAGTGTGAAAATCTTAATGATAGAAAATGAAATTAAGCACACAGATGAATTGTGTAAACAAATTCTATGAACGGGGCTCGACAAAGATGGTCCTGCGGTATTGTCAGTCTTTCAGGCTATTTCTGCACTGTGAACACACTCACAACAGACCCGGAAGAGAAAACAATGCTGAATAAAGTTATGTTATTTCTGGACCAAAATGTATTTTCGATGCTTCAACAAATTCTAACGGACCCTCTGATGTCACATGGACTACTTTGATGATGTTTTTCTTACCTTTCTGGACATGGACAGTAGACCGTACACACAGCTTTAATGGAGGGACTGAGAGCTTTCAGACTAAATCTAAAATATCTTAAACTGTGTTCTGAAGTTAACTTTATTGAACCTAGTTGCCAAGTATTTTTTCATTTTCATTTAGTTTAACTTGATATACTACAATAACTGAAACTGAAATAAAAATTTATAAAAATTACAATGATAGTAAAATAACAGTGGGAAAGCCATGGTTTAAACAGAAAACACACACACTGTCATAAATATCTAACCAAGTGTGAATGTGGAATGACGTGTGAGATCACTGAACATTCACAGAGTCTCTGGGCTCGTGTTTGTCATGCTTTGAGTTTCTGAAGTGTTCCACAGCAAAGGAAACCTGAACTCAATGACATACCTGCAACACTGTTTTAATTCTACATGGAGTGAAATTAAATCTAAGTGCATTGTATTAGGGACTCTATTCTGGGAGCGTTATTCTGACACACATCACTGCAGTGTAGACTGATATCCAAAGAGACGTCTCAACACAACACATGCACAGATTACAAGTGAGATTCGATGTTCGCTCTGTATGCATGCCATCCATTTTACAGGTATTCAACAATATTAAGCAGCAGTTAGTCTCACTGTAATTCTACGTGTTGCATTTATTATTTATCAACTGTTAACAATTACAAGCAAACAACATCGTAATCACATGCAACATGAATATAATTCCCTTACGCTTTTAGTAGTGTAATGACATAATCACACCGCTGTCATGAGCGGCTAAACTACGACTGAACCCATGCCTTGAAAGTGCTTTCCAAAACAAATGAAAATGAGTGCAGTATCAGATGGCCATGGCTAATTAATCAGCAAACAAAGAGGTACCTGTAAAACTGCAGCTGCCGTTTTGGGCTCCCATATCTCGCACTGAGAGCAGCATGAAAAAGAGAAAGAAGGAGAGAGACAGAGGAAAGCTTAGTCTTTCAGGTGAAAGGGGAAAGAACAGTGTGAGGGCATTAAACAAACACAAGCATGGACACACACAGGAAGAGATTTGACACTGTAGAAGTGAATAAAAACATATATAACATATTATCTTAACAATACTAAAATAACATCAGTTTTGCGTAGCCAGACCTTCAGACTGATGGCAAAAGGTCTGGGAACCTTGGTTGATTTGAATGACCAAGGCCCGCCCAAGAGGACCTTTGACTGACAGGTAAAGCAACCAATCACGGTTTGTTTTGTGCTGAATCTGGTTTACGGGCGCAGAAATGTTCCCACAATAACAGAACCATGTGTAAAACTCTTGGACTGATATTAAAGATTGTATGCCGCAAGCTTTCACATACTTTTTAAAATTCAGCGTTTAATTGATCCTGATAAGCGCAAACGGATGCAAAATTCACTTTCACATTGTTTTTTAACTTAAATGCATGTTGGCAGTCTTTGTACACAAACATACTAAAATAATAAAAATACATCCAGTCTTTAAAAAAAAAAAAAAAAAAGGTACAGATTACAAGCTGTTTCCCAGATCAAGCCGTTCACAGATTCTGGGCTAAGTGACATCACTTTGTACAGGCCCCTCCCACAACTTTTCACGGACACTGCCATTTTACATCACAACATGTGTAGACAAGATCAGCTCCTGAGCGATCGTGGGATTTTGTTGTGGGACATAAGAATGAACAAAGCAGTCGTCATTTACTCCGGACATCTGAGCCACTGAAGGCACAGTGGAGGGAATGTGACAATCAACCTGAATGTGTTTATGTCCGCGTAAATCATTTTACTCCAGACTGCTTTCTGAACTAAAGGACAGTTCAAACTCAAGGATGGATCAGTACCCACTGTTCATGATCCAGCTGCACCTCCAGAAGAAGTAAGTCTCACACTTTATATTTCATATGATTTTTTCTCAAGTCGTCTTTACTCTTCCATGGAAGAAAGGGGTGGGGTGAGCAGAGCACATTAGCATTTAAAGAGACATGCACCAAAACGAGTACCTCTGATCAGAGATGTTTTTGACAAGGTAAATGGGTGTTGTTTTACACAACCACTGAGGAATTTTAAACAAAGTATGTTGTAGACTTTTCATTAAGACACTAAAGAATCATATCAACTTGTGGAAAATGGGCATCCCCTTCAAAGAACGCGACACACGCAACTCTCGGAAATGCTGTATATTTCAACCAATTTGATGACGACTTCAAAACCCAAATTTGTTTGCCATATGCATCAGACATCTGACATCTGAGGCTGAGACTAAAATAACACTGATGGCCAGAAAGCAGAATAATACCACACGAAACAAAAACACAAGGCTGTTTTTGTAATACATCAAAATAAAATAAGTGCAACATCAGTAAACAATATTTTTTGCTCCATTTTCTAACAGATGGTCTCAAAACTATCAGGCATACTAAAAGCCAAATAATTTATTTTTAACTAACAAACATTAAATAGAAAACTGCTCTAAAGTAAAATTACACAGGAGCTGGACACAGACTTGCACTGCCGCCTGCTGTTAAGAAGCAGAACTGCTGGTAAAACACAAAGGCGATGAAAACACTAGTCACTGAAGATCAGAACAAATTCAGCAGGAACTTCAAAGCACTAGTGAATTGAAGTTAGGGCTCTTATTAAGTGGCCTGCTGGACATTATGTAAAGCACTTGACCACTCTGGCTCTTTCCGCTGGGAAGCCCTGCAGAACTGCTGCCTAAATCACCAAGTATGCTTGATGAATGTTATTAATCGCATATACATAGAGCCTACAGCAGGGATGTAGCACATCTTGAGCAAACACATCCTTCTGTAAATTATCACTGTAATTCAACAAGTAATGTGGCTGATGCATAAGCATGGTCTCAATTACGTAGCATTATGTACAGCAACTATTAACTCTGGTAGCAGTTCAACTCTAGCTGTTTTTTTTTACATGAATGTAATATTTCTTACTGCAGTGTGTCTCTCTCACACTCGGCACACTTATCTCTGTTAGATAACACATTTCTGCATGTGTGTCACTTCTCAGAACGTCCTACACACAGTCACAGAGTGAGACTCCAGTGACTTGCAGATTCTCCTTAATGAAACAAGAAGAACTCTTTTAATCATATGTACAGAAATAAATCTATCTCTTTAAATATCAAGTTATTTAAATATGTTTGTTTAAATATCACCTTACCCAGGGATATTTAAATATAAACAGCTCAGGTGAGACTTGAAAAATGCGGGATGACCAGGAGCCAGTATATTTATAAAAATAATAATAAAAAAAAAAAATTATTGCACTAATTTAAAACAAATCTCAAACCAAATAAAATTCTGCACTACTGTTCAAAACTTTTTTTTGGATACTTTTTAACATGGACCGATTAAACTGATCAAAAGTGACAACAAAAGTAAAACATTTAAAATGTTAGAAAAAAAAATCTATTTCACATACGTTTCTTTGTAACTTACTATTCAAAGAATCTTGAAAAAAATATCTATCACAGTTTCCATTATTAGGTAGAACAACTTATCAACATTGATAATCAATTTCTTGCAGCAAATCATCATATTAGAATGATTTCTGAAGATCATGTGACACTGAAGACTGGAGAAATGATGCTGAAAATTCACCTTTGAACACTGGAATACATCAAAAGTATATTCAAATAGAAAACAGTTATTTTAAACGGTAATAACATTTCACAATATTACTGTTTTACTGTATTTTTTGATTAAATAAATGCAGCCTTGGTGAGCATGAGACATCGTTCAAAACCTTTAAAAAAATCTTACAGATCCCAAACTTCTCAACAGTAGTTTAATTTCATGCAAACTTCATTGTTTACTAATACACAATACACTTACACATTTCCTGACCTCGAGTTCATGGTTTCTGCAGTGAGAATGAAGTCAAACAATAGACTAAAACGCAAATGAACACGAATGAATGATGTTCACAGCACATCTGTGCGGTCAGAGCAGCTGGTGAGGTGTGAGTGTGTGTGTGTGAGACTGCAACAGACCTGTAGAGCATGCCTGGGGAGCCTGTCTGTCTGAGAGAGAGGCGGGCCGGAGAGTCTGTGGTCGATTCTGGATACATGGGGAACGGGAGAGTGGGGGGCGTGGCCAGGCTGCTGAGGGGTCTCTCTCTCTCTCTCTCTCTCCTATCCACAGACACGTCTGTCTCTCACCTTACAGGACCTCTGAAAAACACACAAACACAGATGTGAGTTCAGCTAATACTAGAGTGAACTACATATACGACACAAACCTGAGAAGCACTGCAGTGCTACAAATGCACTGTAAGAATGCATTAACACCCCTGGAGGGCGCATCTGCACAACAGTAAATGAGCATGATCGCTATAGACTGTTTCATCGGGCGCACGCGCCTGGACCTAAGTTAACTTCCGGTCTGTGTTGTGTATATCGGTCTGGCTGCGGTGCCATCTACAAACGCAGTTAAAGGCAAGGTGATGAGTAGACTGAAGTTGGGCTCAGGTGGTTGTGCTGTGGGATGTGTTTCCCATACATTTATTTATTTTTGGAGACTCACCACAATTTTAAAACTGATTTTTTTTAAAAAAGGCTTCATTGAGTAACGTTAAGTACTGCACATTTAATAATAATAATTCCTTACATTTATATGTTTAAATATCAAAGTGAGGCACAGGTGTTTTTATATCGCTGTATTTCTGAAGGAAGACTTGCATGTTATATGCCTGATAGTAGCGTATGAGCGTACCAGCTCTGCTTCGTTTACAGCAGAAACCTCTATTTCTCGTGCTTTATGTCTATGCTTTAAAACATCTCCTGTTGGCAAATAATGAATTGCATTTTCATTAAGTCCGCCTGATCCATGCAGCAAACATTTTGTTTGTTATCAAAAAACATCTACTCTAGAGGGACTTGGCTGTTGTTATTGATTCTATTTGGAAGTCTACCGGAAGTTAAGTTAGGTCCACAAAAGCGCTCATGCGCAGTAACGTTTGTTTATGTTGTTGCCGTTGAAACCGTCTATAATGAGTAGAACTTGGGCAATACACTGAAAAGAGTGAGATAAAGACATGAATTTGTGCAGCTGATACATAATATAAAGAGAAGAATACAAAGAGCAAAATAAAATCATAATTTGCTGGAAAGTTGAGGTTTAATTATGTATCAATTGTAACAAAGAGAAAATAAATAAAAGGAATGGTAACCATGAAAACATGTTATATTGTAAATGTATTCAAATTTGTATCATATATAATTATCATCTGACTCTAACATCTGACTGATCAAAATAGATTGAGAACCATTAATGTGTATTATGTGTACTTAAACATTTCCATAATTAATGACAGAAGTTCTCAAATTTACCTGAAATATTTATCAAAACATTGATGCTACATTCAAATAAATAAATTACATTTTATTTACACTAAAATAAATAGTATAATAATTAGCACCACAATTTGGATGTATTATATGCAGATTTAATTTTATTTATTTTCAATAAGCATAATATTGCATTTAGACAACTGAAGTGTTTAAAGAAATCTTGCAAACTGAAAGTCTAGTGTGACAGCGGTTTTAAATGAAAAGCTCATAGACAGCGGTCATCTAAGGTGGACAAAAAGGTATGCTTTCCAGTGTGGCATTTCTAAAAATATATATATATATTGTTTTGCAAATTACAGTTTACTTCCTTGAAATAAACTGCAAATACTTTTGAGCTTCGTCATATACAAACTCTGTAGTTCTTTCATGTTTCCACTGAGCGTTTTAGCGCATCAAGCAGCTTCCTCCGCACAGGGACAGACAGGTAGGAGGGTGAAATGCACAGAGTTTTTCCAAACTGGAGGAGTTTACTGGGTCTCATGAGGTTCTAATGAACACCTTTGCATTTAACGCACACACACACACACACACACACAAGCACGGCCACCTCTTATTTCAGCACTCATTACTCTTACACGAGTGCTGCTGAAGGACATGGTAAAGAACACATCATTGTGTGAATCTGTACTGCTTATCAAGGTGACTTTCCCTCCCATCAATCTCCTCATACCAGCAGTCTGACACTGGGAATAAGGTCTTTTCATTTCCCAAAGACTCATTTTACACTAACTGCCCCCCCTTCCCATCATGTTAAGTGGGAAAGGCTGGAAGGATGTGTCTTGTGAGAGAAGGGCACTGTATGCAGTGTAGTAAAGTCACACATCAGTGGAGTAACTGCGAGGAGTCATCATCAGGAGAAGCACAAGGTGACTGTAAATGTTAGTCCTCATTTGCCCGGAATGCCAAAGTGCTCATGTTGCAAATCATTTTGTTCAGGTGGGCTATAAATAGGCCACCTTCAATGCAATGATACTAGGCTTTATGTATAGGTACATAAAATAGCATAAACTGCTGATACAGTGCAACGAATACTAATTAAAATGACAAAAAAACACAAAATTATTAAAATCTAAAATTCAAATGAAGACAGAAAATAGACAAGTACAATCTAATTCAAAACATTAACAAAAACTGTAACAAGATACCAATGATGTTACAAAAACACTGACCCAAATTTATAATGCGGCTTTAGCTTCATTATGTTTCTAAAATAATATCTTACAACAACATTTTATTTTCTGTTTTCATGTTTTAACTTATATGTCTCTATTATCATAGAAGTCTGAGTAATTCTGATTCCTGAACAGTAAACTCTGAAGTGTCAGCTTTGTGAACATATCATGATTATTAGTGATCGACCGATGTATCGGTTTACCGATATTTTTCCCGATATTTAAGCATTTTTCCATAATCGGGTATCGGTTTTGTAATATCGGATTCGCCGATTTACGGCGCCATCTTGTGGCCGTTTTGAGATTTCCGCCATTGCAGCCCGGGTGTCTGAGGTGATCAGTCAACAACAACTCAGTGCACAGGTAAAGTATATGTTCTACTTGGTTTGCTTTAATTAATCAACTTTATTTAACATAACAGACATGCACAAATGAGATCTGAGACATAAATTCCTGATATAGTTAATTTATGCAGCTTGTTTCTAAACAATTGAGACGAACTCATCGAGTTACGTAGTGTTCGTCATGTCCTGCTCCAATAAAGACGTATCTTTAAATGAATTAAATAAAACAGACATGAATGAGTGCATTTTGAAAATAAAAAAAATGTTTTTTTTATTCTTTTATTATGTGTTTTATGTTCTGTCGCTGTTATTCTGTTGTACTGCGGAGCTTCTGTCACGAAAACAAATTCCTCGTACGCTATGTGTAAACATACCTGGCAATAAAGCTCATTCTGATTCTGAAAAACGTTTAATTTAATTCTCTATCTGTTGTATTTGCTCACCATTAGTCTAGAAGAGAAAGTTCGTTCATATTGCTTAGCAACTGACGGATGATCTGGAGGCTTAAGCACGGCCACTGAATGAAACTTTTGACAAGATTATCTTGTTTAAACACCCTAGATTATATTTTAATTTACTACATAACAAATATTTCGCTAATACACATATAAATATAGCCTACCGCTTTGTGGAAATTAATTATTTATTATCTCCATGCGCGATCGCGGTTGATTAAGTTATAATCAAACAGCACTTTGTCAGTTGGCATTTCATGATTAAACATTAGATTAAATTTAGATCATAAAATGCCAACTGACAAGTGCTGTTTAACTTTATATAGTCTCGGGAAAAAAAGTTTGTTCATATTGCTCAGCACCTGCTGGGTTGATGATCAGGAAGCCTCAAGCAATGCCACTGAATGAAACTTTTGACAAGATTATCTTGTTTAAACACACTAGATTATATTATCATTTACTACATAATTATTTCGCTAATACACATATACATATACCGCTTTGTGGAAATTAATTATTTATTATCTCCATCCGCGATCGCGGTTGATTAAGTTATAATCAAACAGCACTTTGTCAGTTGGCATTTCATGATCTAACGTTAGATTGAATCTAGATCATAAAATGCCAACTGACAAGTGCGGTTTAATTTTATATAGTCTCGGGATAAAAGTTCGTTCATATTGCTCAGCACCTGACTGGGTTGATGATCAGGAAGCCTCAAGCACTGCCACTGCATAAAATTTTTGAAGGAAGCAGGCTTACAGGGCAGAATGCTGAAAGACTCTGTTTTCTACACTAAAACCTAGTTCTGCTTAACTGGGAGTATTAAGTTACACTACTAAATAGCCCTCCCGCCCCCACCAATATGTTAGAATCATTTTTGTGCTTTATTTTTTTACCCGTTTTTATTTTTTTACCTCATCAAAGCTTTTATTTTAAAACAAAGACACTTGCACTTGCACAGTGCACTTAAATTTTTTGGACTCAGACCCCTCTATTTATTTGTGTATAAATATAAAGTTTTTTTTGTATGCAAGGAAGGAGTGATTGTTATAAATAAAATGTTTTTTTTCAGCTCATTTGTGTTGTAATAATTGTCAGAAACAGAAGTATAACAGTAAATAAATATCGGTTCTGCATATCGGTTATCGGGTACATAAACATGCAAATAATCGGTATCGGTATCGGTTATAAAAAATCAATATCGGTCGATCACTAATGATTATGTATCTAGTAAGAAAGACTCATATGCAGCAACCTTTTAATTTTGGGTATGTTATTTGTGTCTCCATGCTGAAAATGGGGGGAGACAAGTAAGGGGTTAATCTTGTACATCTTGATTTAGGGGTGAACAATCTGATGATTTTATATCATAATTAATCTCGAAGAAGAAGTATATGATCTAAATTTTAAATGAATTGTAGAGATTGTGATCTTTTATGTTCTAATAATAATACTAAAACTAAAGCAATGACTGTCTACTAGATGATTGTGACTGGACAAATTATAGTGTGTGTCCTTTATGCATCTTTCATGCGTGGTAACGTATTAACCTAAATTACTTCGTAATTTTAACAAGAATTAATCTATATATATAATTTATACAGTAAAGAATATGCAATGCTATTAACATTTGATTATTCAGTTTCTATACCTGGACACCTACAAACATGAAAAAACTTGTGGAAATTTTTTTTTGTTTAATTTGTATATTTGTGCCATTTACACAATTTCAAAATGGGGCCCATCAGTAAAACCTGCAAACCCCAGCGACGTCCCTGTACACCGGTCGGTCTGCTTCAAGTCGAACACACCTTATGACAACAGATTTACACTTCAAGTTAGGTAGTCTGTCATCGATGACTGTAGCTCGTTGGAAAAGGATTGAAAATGCCCTTCATTTTGTTTGCACTAATAAATGTTGCTGTCTGCCAGCTGCAATCACCAATAAAACAATGTTTCATGTTTTCTTTTTCTATATCGTCATAAATATCATTATCGCATTTATTTTTTTAAATATCGTGATACAATTTTGAGGCTATATCGCCCACCCCTAATTCCCATTCACATCCATTATAAGACTGACACACTGCACTGGTTTGTTTTAAAAATCTGTTTGTGTTCAACTGAAGAAACAAAGTCACCTACATCTTGGATGTCCTGGGTGTAAGCAGATAAACATAACATTTTCATTTTTGGGTGAACTATGCAGTTTTGAAGTCTTGATCAAACCTCATATGCAAGAATGAATATAAATGCTAGTTCCTCTTGGCAGCTCATTATTGCTAAAGGGATACTGTGAGGCAGCTGCTGGTATCATGAGAGCTAGAATACTGCAGTGCTGCGGAAAGAGAGCAGACTCAGGCTTTGAAAGTTGTAGCATGGCTTGTGTTCAGATTTACTGCTCTAATGGCCTTACTGAAGCAAGGTGCACTCAGCAGATTACAGCAGAAGTGTGCTTTACACAGAGGGAACACAAAGTGACTCTCTGCTTCCATAGCCAACCGTGAAACAGGAGAGAGAAACGAGAGAAATTTGGGGAAGTTACTAGAGCAAGGGAAGCAGTAGGACGGAGCAGAGATACAATAAGGACATGCTATATTCGGAGTAGAAAGGACACTTTTGACTATGGATAAGGTACGAGGTGTTTTTGGACCTGGGGAGATGGGCATTAGATTTTGATGTATGGTGTTTCAGAAGTCAACAGAGTGCTGAAGTAGTGTTTTTTTCTTCATGAAAACAGAACAACAGGGCTGCAAAGGTCAGCTGACTCAGCATGCATGCAACAGCCTGATGGCTGTTCTCCATGCTGAGACGCACAAATGGTGTGCCAAATGAAAGAAAGTTCACCAGAGGAAATCCTGGCTTGATGGAGAAGTGGTCCCAGCTGCATGGATGACACAATCACCTCACCAAAGGGACTCTTTCCGTATTTACGGGAACAGGAATTGTTAGAGTGATGGTTGGCACCATAGAAGTGCAAAACAATCTGGTTACTACCGTCACCTACATGATAACTTCCCTGCAGGGTTCTGGGAAATGTCCAAGAATGTAATGCAGTTATAACACGACACTACTGGCAAAATGAAAAATGTATAAAAAAAGAAGAAAATCCATTTCCAACACATAAATAAATAGTTCATAGATTTTGTAACAAAACCAGAATGGTTTCAATTCCACAACCAAAATGGCCAAATTCCTATTACGATTTAAATTTACTATAAATTAATGATTGAATAGATCGAGTAAAAAAACGGATGTAAGATTAGTGCTGGGCAATATGGCCAAAAATATTATCACAATTTGTTTTTCGTAACATATTCACATTCATGTACCATTTCTGGGGAAGAATTGTTTTTCCACGTGTTTGTTAGACCTTAAGAATGAATGTAAATATAACTTGTCTGTTCACAATTAAACTCCACAGATAAGCTATCTTATAATTTAGTGCCCCATGAAATTCATATTCATTTTTATTTTACAACAAAACACTGCTTTTTTTTGTCAAATATGATGCTACACAACCGAACTGTACAAATTAGAAATATCTTGGTTATATGAAAATAATATTCTTAATATCCTAATGATGAATGATACTACTCCGTATCACAGTTTGATTTAAGTGTAATGATCTACTTTTGATTAATTCACCCAGACTTTCCTTTTTAACAGTAGACTCCATTTTTAAGACTGGATTCCGTCCGCATTTTCTGCATTGCGAAAATCATAGAGGCCTAAACTAGTGACTTTTGAGCAATATAGTCTTGGGATGAAAAACAGACTTGCACAAAAAGCCTTCATACATTAACCTACATTAAGATAGTTACTCAACCACTGATAAAAAAATAAATATTACAATAATCCACACCACTCCTGTACATTAATTAACATTTTGTAAAGTGAAAAGCCTTCTGTTCATAATAAACAAATCAATCATTAAAGAATTTTTTAACTTCAAACTACTGCTTGCTGGAAAATAAATATGAGTCCTTTATCCTAAACATTGTCTAACCTGAATCATGAGAGAAATCTGCACAGATCAAGTACAGTTAATAAGCAAAAACAGTCCAAAGCACTCCTAAACATATATGTCGGTGAATTTTGATGTGAAAGGACAACACAAGATGGACTCTTTCACTGAAGGAAGTGAATTATGGCTAGAAGCAATAGTTAGGTTTGAAG
This sequence comes from Carassius gibelio, assembly GCF_023724105.1. Classification (NCBI taxonomy): domain Eukaryota; kingdom Metazoa; phylum Chordata; class Actinopteri; order Cypriniformes; family Cyprinidae; genus Carassius; species Carassius gibelio. The sequence continues at coordinate 3,460,565 of NC_068381.1, forward strand.
TTTTTGGCTTCACAACACATTAACTGATGGACTGGAGTGGTGTGGATTACTTGTGGATTATTGTGATGTTTTCATCAGCTGTTTGACGGCACCCATTCACTTCAGAGGATCCATTGCTTAGCAAGTGATGGAATGTTCTGATGAACAAACAAACTATATCTTGGATGACCTGAGGGTTAACACATTTTCAATAAATTTTCATTTATGTTTAAACTATTCCTTTTAATTTGAAGTCGACTTTTATACTCCTGAAACACAAACCATTGTTAATGTACTCTCTAACTCAAGACATGTCCCACAGTGCCCTTGAAACCATTCAATGAAAGGTCTGTGTGACACAAATGTCTAATCTATGTTGATTCGATCCTGCAGCAAACACAGTGACGGCTGGCCTCCAAACAGATGTCCAGATACTGGTCCCTGAAGGCGATGCCGTATAAAGCTCTCCTAATCCATAAATAGCCCTTTTATTGGTCTCAGACTATCTAATCTGACACTCCTGGAGACAGAGGTGACCTCGCAATTGGCTCTGACTTCCATCTTCGTAAAGAGTGATCGAAGCAAGTTAATGTCTTCAAACATCAACCAGTGAGTCGTGTGAATGAGCAAGTTGGTGACTGAGAACCAGTTACATTAATAAAAAAAAAACAACAACAACAACAGTTTTTGATCTTTTATATTCTTCTGCAAATCAACCCTCTACATTGCGAGTAAATCACTCTCATATGTGACTCAATCTTCACTCTGGGTGATGAAATAATGTCTATCGTTAGCCACTGTCTAATAGATTCTTAGATTTTCTTTGCCAGTGTGTGTGTGAGGTAAATTACAAGTTTAGCATAGATATATTTTCACCGTAGCTCTGTTTCTCACACATGCAAAGAAAGAGAGAGAGAGTGAGAAATTCTTCCATACCACACTGAATCGATGCATTAACTGTAAACGATATGCTCTGTTGTATTTTCCTTTGAAAAAGTTCATTTAGAATTATTCAGCTTTTAAGAACAAGCAGAAGATATGCCGGTTTCTCCAGTAGTGGGTGGAGCTAATGCACAAATTGCAATCTCATTGGCTGGCGCTTATCTATTACCATCCCAGTTTTGATTTCAGCACCAGTCCTAAATTGAGTGAAAATTACAAATATGCATTCATAAATGGTTACCAAGCTTTAGATCTAATCACTGAAGTTCTATCAATAAATAGTGCTTAATTATCATAATATCATAATCTAAAACATGATTGACTGATTTTAAGTGTAAATTCAGATATTTAAGTGACCATTTTACAAAGATAAGCTGTATATATGTGTATGTGTGTGTGTGTGTGTAAAATGGTGTATCAGTCTGTCGAGTAAGCGAAAAAAACATTAGCCAATTACAATTATATTGCCATGGTGTGCGTAGAGGGTTGCAAATGCAGATCCAATTGATTGAGAAAGGAAGACTGGGCACAAAGACAACACATCTTTTATCTATTTTGTCTCTGCTGACTGCACATAAGCATAAAGCCTGTGGTACAGCTTGCACACAAATGATTCTAACATTCGATTATTTTAGTGTATTGTTCTAAAGACTCAAAAATCAGCCCCAAACTCATTTATTATTAGTTTTAATTAGTGTAATTGCTCACTCACTGACTGAAGTGGTTCAGTCGGGTGGCCAACATCGGTCCTGGAGGGCCACAGTCCTGCAGAGTTTTGCACCAAACTTAATAAAAACTCACCTGTTTGTTGCTTTCTAGAAACCCTCGGCTTAGACCCTTGAATAGCTTGTTCAGGTGTGTCTGATTAGGGTTGGAGCTGAAGTCTGCAGGACTGTGGCTCTCCAAGACCTGACAAAGTCAATGAACTTGCAAATGATTACTTTTATGTTGAGGTAAAAACAAACTACTGTTAATGTGTTATGTTCTGTGTTACAATCGAAAGACTTTATGAGTTCATGAAACAAAAGATCAAAATGTTTTTGATATTTACACATAAGAGGTTATAATTGTATATAAGTGTATTATTCTCTTCCCTTCTGAAATGCCCAGATTTGAAATCGGGGAATAGTGATGTCACAATTTTCATTAGTTTTTCACATTTCAAACATCCATTGTTTCAATTTCTTCTGTCTCAGGGGTTCAGGCTTAAACGTATATGGCTCTACCACAGCACTTGCCATCTTGAGTATCAAAACACACATCATACTGTAAGGAGGGTGTAGATACTGTGTGAAGAAGTTCAATCAAAGCAGTGGGAATTCCTTTTCTGCAAGAGGTATCGCCCACTGAAATGGAGTGTGTTTGACATACAGTGAAAATGAGCATGTAAATAATTTTTACTAAAATTGGACTAATATATTTTTTGGTGAAAATGTGCAAACTTTATAAACTAACTGTAAAAACATTATATAAAAATCTTAAGCTGCATTTCTGCAGCTCAACTGGTTATAAAATTAAATGTTAGTTTATTTACAAAAGAGAACAAAGATACCAAAAAAAAAAGAAAAGAAAAGGTTTTGGATTAGTATATTTATATACACTTATGTAAAGGTCAAATAGGCTTGGAATAGGCTTCAATTATTTGAACACAAACACAGTTGTAAAAGTTGTAATATTGTGAAATGTTGTTACAGTTTAAAAGAATGGTTTTACTTGAATATATTTTAAAACTGAATTTATTCCTGTGATGCAAAGCTGAATTTTCAGCATCACATGATCACAGTGTCACATGATCCTTCAGAAATCATTCTAATATGCTGATTACCAATTACTTTTCAAATTAATTATTACATAATAGGCCTGGGCGAAAAATCGATTGAATTAATTAATTCAAATTTTTTGTTACAGGCGATTTAAAAAATAAGTAAATCGAGTTTTTGTGTAATGCCACATTTTTGGCTCCCCGGAGCTTCCGTCGCGTTAGTTTCACATGGCAGTATGGCAAGCGACAACAACATCATCATAGCACACATGAAACAGCAAGCGACAACATGGCTACTGGTGAGAGTTGGAAGTTTGTTCCCAAGAAAGGAATAAAATCATCTGTTGTTTGGAACTGGTATGGGTTTGCTGCGACAGACGTGAGCAAGAGACCCCACGCTGCAACATTTGCCTAAAGCGGGTACTCTAATCAGCAGTAAATTCCCTCAGGTGCGTGATTTCACATCAAGCAGCTGTTACTACACGGAGCCATTGTTAACTGAGAAGATGTGCAAATCCACTTCATTTTCAGCGTTTCTTTGCGCATCTTCTCAGTTAACAACGGCTCTGTGTATTAACAACTGCTCTATGTGAAATCACGCACCTGAGGGAATTTACCGCTGATTAGAGAACCGGCTTTACTGACGAGAACGATCGGTAGATCGTGATTGGAGCAGCCCTACTTTTGACTAAATAAAAGCAAAATTTGCTTTAAGTTGTCTGCTGCTTGTACTTATTGCTTTCCTTAAGTAGTGGGGCAAAATCGGAAATCGAATTTAAAAAAATAAAATCAGAGATTTCATTTTTAGGCCATATTGCCCAGCCCTATTACATAACCATAACAGTTTAAAATGCCTAAATTCCAGAACCAAAAAAAAAAAAAAAAAAAAAAAAAACGAATCACCAGATTCTTTACGATTCCAATTATTATTATTAATGAACTAATAAATGACTGAGTTAAAAAAAAGGGTATAGGAAGAAATGTATCTTCTCATGAAAAATTATGTTTACATTAAAAATGATCTTGGATTACATCTTCCTCTCACATCTCAATGTATAAAAAGTGTAAAAATGGCACAGAGCTGATTATAGATAAGTACAACTCCTTTAATATGATTTGCAATGTTTTTCATTCAGTACTGCAGAGCTGCGGCAGTGAGGCTGGGGAAGCCCTTTCTGGCTCTCACCCTCGTTTTTATTTCCATCTCTCCAAAAACACAGACTCGCGCTGTGCCAGCTTTTCTCCCCTGCATTTGGCACAGTCAACCTCAGAGCTGTGCTCAACCCACTGGCATTCAGAGAGCCACAGTGTTAACAGCAATGCTGCAAAGGTGATGTATTCAGATGAATCTAGACTACAACGTGAAGCCTACTTCACAAAATTGACTGTCTTCCTATGTGGGTTATCTGGAAGATGGTTGAATTAACCCTGCATGATGTATTGTGTCAGGCTGATTGTCCACTTGAGCATGCAGCGCTCTGAAAGGTCAACGATCTTCAATGTGCTTTGCAGTGCTACATGAAGGGTGAAGGGAAATGAAGATGTGTGGGGATCACTGCTACAAAGGGAAGCCGGGGATTAGGTTCCGCATAGGTGTGCTTTTGAGTAGGCGGGGATATATTAAAAATAACTCTCTGCACTAAGCCACGCTTGCTAATGTAAAGAACAGCCCTGATATATATATCTCTCTGCCTGAAAAGAGACAGGCATGAGGAGTAAGGTCTGTAAAGTTCACGCTCATTGCAAAAAATAATCTTTACTTACAATGAATTTGACCTTGTGGTTTCCTCTAAGAACACATTAGTAGTTACACAGCACATGCACATACAATATTCAGCTGTTTGGCTAATAATCTAAAAACATCTGATGAAAGATTTACAATTTTCACTCAGAAATTGCTAGTTAATTGATCGATAGTGACAGTAAAGAGACTTTTTTTCTCTTGAGATTTTGGTAGCCAGAAGATTAATTTAACTAGCCCTGATAAAATAAATGCTATATATGCTAGAAATATTTAACAAATAAAGAAAGGCTAACATGCTAATATGATGAATGCAGACATAAATATGTAAATCCCAACTGGCAATAGTGAAGTCACCTTTACCCATGGGGAAAGGCCAGTGTGTCAGTATAAATGTGTGTGTGTGAGACAGAACCCATCACTCCTTATGTGCATCTGTGCATAGCATACACCTGAAAACACCTCCAGCTATGCTAAAACAACACAGGCTGTCCAAACATTTAGGTTGTCAAATGACCAGGAGGATCTAAACTGATGCAGGTAAACTGCCCAAACTCTCGTCTATACATCCTCTCCACATGAATGCACTTATAAAAAGATGAATGTAGTGATGCTAAATAACCTTCCACAACTCACAGAGAAAGCCAGTGGTGTATTACAATTACATTTCAGTATCTCACAAAAGCAGTGCTGCTAAATAATTCAAAATAGTCTCTTTCTGTTGGTTGCTATTGTGTGAGCAGGAACTGATTGAATCTCTCCCCCGAAGGATGCTGAAATACCACTTTGACAAATGCCGCTGCTAACTGAGGGGAAAAATGCTATAAGAATGGTCCAGAATTACTAATAAAACATGGAGCAAATGCAGCCGCTGTGCTGAGTGCTGTAAGCAGACTGAAAAAAACACCCCCAGAAAAAGGCTGCCTGCAGCAGCTGCCCTGTGTGCACACACACACACACACACACACACACACACACACACACAATGAGGAAGAAGAGGGAGGAGAGGAGAGGAAAGCAAAGAAAACTGCAGATGAAGAGAGATTAGAGCAAAGAGCTGACTAGGCAAAGCCATTCTAACAATGATGAAGGAGGAAGAGACGTGAGGCAGCTTTACCCTCAGCTGGAGAGCAAAAGACAAATGCATGCCACTGGGACAGCACCTACAAAGAGACATAACACTTAACCAGCTCATTATTATGGGTACAAAAAATACAATGCAATCATCAATATATATCACTAGACATTCAGTGCAATGGCAATGCATCACATATGCTTAAACTTTTATGTAGCTACGCAACAATAATTTCAGCATGCATTCACTGTATGCAACGAGACGTGATGTTGTTACGCGATTTTTAAACGGATGCTTCACCTAAAATGCACTGCAATGCAAGTGATGCAAGCCAAATGCAGCATTCTATTGAAAATGAATGCATGTATTTCTGCCGTAACAAACTGCAGTGAAGCAACTGGTCTGACTGGGGTGTCACTCTTCTTCACGCACGGCACGCGTGCACAAACACACACACACACACACACACACACACACACGTTGCTAGGTTACCATAGCAAATAGGATCACCACAGAAATTATATATTATTTGTTAGTAGCCTAAGGGTAAATGCTGCAGGTGTAGAAATTTTCAATACCTCTGTTTTTGTTTTTTTTTAATAAAAGCCAAATGCTTGATCATTTTACAGCCATATAATTTTGGTTATGCATTATTTGTTTTGGTTGTTTAAAAACACACACAAACAAATTATCAGATTAATTGATCAATTGAGGTCTAGATTAATCAATTACAAAAAGAATCGATAGCTGCAGCCCTAAATGCAATGTATTATGTCTCGTGGCTCTAGCTCCAACTGCAACTTGCGGGACACATTCATATCAAATGTCAGTTCAGCGGTACAGTTACTCTACTTATAATCAGTTCTTCTTTACATACTTGAATGGTATTAACTATTGGGTGACTGAACAATCAGTTAGCAATAGGCAAACCATTTTTTTTTTAATCCAAACAAAATTATACTATACATGAGAGCATGTTACATCCTTTACACTAAACCCTTACTGAAGTGACACATTGTGTTGGCCTTTCTGCCTGAGGATTCAAACATCTATATATAACAACCATAAACACATGAACAAAAAAAACGGGCCATCTGTCTAATTACATACATGTCCACACATGTGACTCAGATCTGTGCTGTTTTTAATGCTTATGCCCGAAGGACATTTGTCTCCTGACTGTTCTTTTTTTATTATTTTTTTAAGAAGCTAATTTTCACACTTAATCAACATCTTGCAATATGCTTAAAAAAACAAACAAGCAATGCACTAGCATTACAGTATATATATATATATATATATATATGTAAAAACAGCAGAACGGGAACTTCAGGAAAAACCAAGCGAAAAAAGCGTCTGTATACAGTTTAACGGTTAACACTAATTTAAAGTGGCTCAGGTGATTGTGCAAGCCTCTGAACGGGCATCAGTTGCAGTTGTACATACGGCAGCAGTGCAGAGTGTGTGGGCTGAAGCAAAATAATATAAAGCTCTGCGTGGTATGAGTGTGCATACTAATATCTGATCAAAATACTATGCCAATATGGGTTAAATTTTGTTATGCTAACACAAGACATTTAAAAAAAACAATGTGTGCACTAGTGGTCAACAATTATGGGTTTTTCAATTATCAATATCTACAATGCAAGGAGTTTGACTGGCAATATAATGCAGATATATACTACAATTGAATAAACCTAAAATTTTCTGATGAATGCACATGCTATATGAACTGCAGAAATTAATATTTTATATGAATCAATTTACACTTTAAACTGTTTATCTGCCAAGCAGACATAGTATGAAAATGCTGATAATTTACAAAATATCATGGCAGATCATCACTAGCATATTCGTGTCCCATAGCTCTGAAAGAGTTGCAATGTTTTGCTCACATGGCACATGATCTGTAGTGTGAATCAGCATTCTGTCAAACTGATCCCAGTATGATACTTCTGTCAATAGACTGCAGTGTTTCAGTATGGGTCATGACCATGTAAAAGTGCATCATACTAATCTGCTGCAACATAATTATCAGCATGGACCTCTTACATGGGACATACTGGAGCAAAGGTGTCCACACACACACACACACACACACACACACACACACACACACAGACACACAGACACAGCAGAACATAAACAGAGGATGATCCAATTGGTGAGTTCAGTCACGCAGCAAAGCTGCAATTGGTTAGAGACTGACTGCATAGCAGAATAGCAGCTTTACTCAGCAATAGTCATGTGCCTCTCCAATTCTCCCCTCTGAACACTATTTTTCAGTTTCTCGGTCAGAACAGACACTTTCTCAATGTGTGTGTGAGTGTGCTATTCTCTTTTTTCTACATCCTTCTCATCCTTTTGCATTCTGACCCTTTCCGCTTCCTGCCTCAGGCTCACCCTGCAGCACATACACTAGAGTTGTTCCGATTCCGATACTAGTATCGGAAATATCTCCGATACCACAACAAATTCTGGCATCGGCATCGGCGAGTACATGAACCCATATACCGATCCGATACCATTTTCTTAAAAAATACCTAGTTATGACCGCAAGCTTTGCCTAACCGCTGCACGGTTCTTCTTCGCTGCTCAAAATGCATTGAAAACACAGGAAGTTGTGCTGTGTTGCCACAAGCAACCCCTGTTTAGAGCAGCGAAGAAGAAATGAAAACGCGTTAGCAGCCCTGATCTATATATGACTGGATCACTCATCACATTCTAAACTGCCAAAAGACAGTGAAGCCGCTTCTATATTATAGATCAGTGGTTAGCAGTATGTCTCTGTAGTACCGGTAGTTACAGACTCTCGAGTATATTCAGTACCGGCAGCTGCGTTCAGTCGCTTCCGTGTAAGTCAAAGCGCAGGGCTCCAGACAGTAGCCGAATATATACTAGTGTCTGTGAATATTAAACTGCAAAATACTATTTAAATATTACTCCCGCAAAATCTACATCTCTGTGGGCACAGATGCGCGAGAGCTCGCTGTTTTGTAGTCTCTGCTGTGTGTCATGAGGACACGAACGCATAAACCGTCACTTCATGAGAATTTACCGTTTCATTTGAGAAAACTGTCATATCATAAACACAGACACTCAAAGATCTTCATGGCAGCCCATTAAAATAAATGTTTGGTTTACATGAGTAAATTGACAATATATAAAGCTACTGTTGTAGCCTACAGTAATAATAATACGTCTCTATAATAATAATAATTATGCCTAGATGGTTGCTTGTTTTTTACTTGTTTTGTTGTAAAGAGATTATCTGATTAATAGATCTTTTTTTATATTCCTAGACTTATTTGTTGCAGTTTTTTTATACAGTTATATTGTAAAACTTAAATACCTTTTTTAGTTTGCGGTGTTAGATTTTTGGCTGCATTTGAAGTTCTTTTTTGCATAAGAAAATAAATAATACTGTCAAATTCATGTTAGATAATAAAAATACTGTAATAAATACAGTAGTTCACCATGTATTTGTTCATGTTTTATTGAGGGATCTGTCTGAAGCACACCATAAAAAGAATTCTAGCAATTTACACAGGGCTAGTAGTATATACAGCTGTATATACAGATACACACCCAGGTATCGGATCAGTACTCGGTATCGGCCGATACCCTGAGCCCAGGTATCGGAATCGGTATCGGGAAGAGAAAAAGGGTATCGGAACATCTCTAACATACACATGTGAATGTCCCATGAGAGACCTGACTGATGAAATGTGACCTCTTTCTCTTTAAAGGATATTGATACAGGACAACATTTAGTCAGCAGAAAAGGCCCACTGGACAGCCTCTGTCTAGAGGTTCATTGAATGCATTATGAATTTATATAACAAATGCAAATACACATCTGTAAACTAAACTGCATAAAGTTGAAAAACTATAATTTAGAAAGGCACACAAAATTCAATCCACCTCATTTTACTCTTGTTTTATTACTAACTTTATTAGTTAAGCTAGTAGCTAGTAGTTTTTGCTGTGGTACAGAAGTACTTAAGGAAAGCTTCCACTAAATGTTTTTTAGTGAAAGCTTACTGTACATTTGTATACTACTTTACACAAATATACAGTACTAAATGTACTGTACTTTATAGACTTGCAATCATGTAACCTGCATGTAAAGCTACAGATTATTCCACCTGTTTTTCAATTAAGACACTTTCACAAGACATTTATCATTTAAATCCTACTATTTTGAAACTTAATATCTTGAAATAAAATAGTCATGTTAGAGTTGTGCATGTGTTATTTTTATCATTAGTCAAGTGACTCATAACATGAATCCAAAACATGTTGAAATGGAAAACGCTACAACTAATAGACAATAAACCACAATTATTTTTACAATGAAACCTCAAGCAATTCTGCTTCACTGATGACTTAAATTACATAACATTTTACGATAACTGTTTTAGTAGGAGTTAGTAGGAAAAGCAAATTTAGAAACACTCAGAATTCCCATCAGTGCTTGCATTTCATAAACATGCTAATACATTTCAGGAAAACACTTCAATGGAATGACCTTCATTCCCAAGGAAAGATGTTCCATGAATCTCTTGAATTAAACATACAGTATTAGGGCACCAGAGGAAGACCAGAGGACAACTTAGCCATCTGATAAAAATCTGTTCATGAAATAGAATCAATTTAGTGTTTTATCAGAACCAGAGCTTCCATTATTGAAAGGTCACTCTTAGAGGCCCACAATATACAGGCAATGATGATTCAGGGGTGATCTAAAAAAACAAAACAATCGAGATGGTCAAGATGTTTGTCTACAGTAAAAAAAGGGGGGCAAATGGATGTGCTCTAGTTAAACAATAATGAGGAAAGAAGGGAGTCATGCCTAATTAGGATATTCAGCTCTGTTGCATTATATTAGGCAATGATGCAATGTAGGAATAATAATCGAGTCAACCAAAGTTAGCTATCTGTAATCTTTGGTCAAAAGACGAGTTTTTTTTTTTTTAATTAGATATTAACTCTACTGATTTCAGTTGAAATGTGGCTCTGGGGAAATGAGGCTGGACATAATTAACTTGTGTTAGGATAGAAATAAACATCCAAATGTAGGTCAGTGAAAAATTTACAAGACCTGAAAGTCTAAGGCAACTGAACCATTTAAAATTCATTATAGCGAATGAACCCAGTTTATCAGTCGATGCCACAGCAGCACTGACTTTAATATAGCCAGGTAACAGGTGGAGGATCCTGAACCGCTGGAGAGAAAGCTCTGTCATTCACTCACACACAGCCTGTCTAAAATTCACACAACAAAAGCAATAGGAATTGAGAAAATGTATTGACCATGAAATGTATTTTACATTATTTCAAACCATTTTCCCGAACACTCCCGTCTTTTACTGTACGGAAAACAGTTAGTACTGCTTCCCCTAACATGGAATGTTCTCAGAGCTGTGGCTAACATTCTGGAAAGGTTTTCTTTTAATTTTGAACAAGCATTACTTCAGGAATGTTAATATAACAATTGTTCCGAGTTATCTGGTCTTTCACAATGTTCTCCAAACATTTTTTTATACATCATTTATAGAACCGTTTCTTTTAGTTGGACATTCATCTAACACTTTTTTTAAATGTTACTAGCTTCAGAACGTATATAACATTCCAAAGGTAACGTTCCTATAATGTTTGCAATTTTATAAAATGGAATGTTCCCTTAATATTTCATACCCATTAAAGCTGTTTTTAAAACATTTGAAAAACTGGCAGTTTTGAATGTTCAGAAAATAAAAAAAAAATGTATAAATAAATGGGAAAATTAGCAAAATATTTTTAGAACATCAGGGCTTGACAATAAGGACTGCCCGGTTGTCCATGATTTTTTTTTAAATAGCAAGGCTTAAAAATATGTGCAAATGATAAACATTCGTGACAAATTTGCCAACTATCCCAAATCTAAATTGTTGACAATACTGTTAGCTTTGAGGTAATCTATATCCTAACTAAACCTTGAGCAGACCCAGACATGTACATACATGCTGCTCACATATTATTATAGCCCAGTTTGTGCTGATTACAGTGAGATTAGACTTTAGCCATTTAGATATTTATAAGAAACGGAAAAAAGCACAAATGTCAGGGCATGACAAAACATCTCCAGGCCCCAAAAATACCCTTAGCTCCAGAGGGTTAAAGTGGCATTATATTTAATATAATAGTTGTTGTCCATATCCAAGTCATTAAGTGAAAGGGGTATATACATTTTTTGTCCAATGAGAATGTATTGTAATACCAACAGCTACTAACCATTAAAAGAACATTTAAATGCACAACAGCCAGTTTCAACAAACCCCTTAAGTTAAGAAATAATTATTGCTCACTCAATTATAATTATAACCAACCACAAGTCCTTCAGTATGTTCTGCCTCAACTTACTGTTTTCGCAGAAAACATTTCGAGACAGAAGAGGATAAAAATTATAAAGAAATAAAAGTTGGACTTGCATTTAATTAAAAAATAATAAAATGAGAAGACATGCAACAGTGACTGCTTTTTAAATGGGCAATATGGATTTCTTTGATTTCTTTATATTGCTTATGCCAAGTGTTTTGCAATTTTTCAAAAACGTTACTACCACCTGGCCAAGTTTCACACATATTTGGCGAGAATCCATTTTGGACCTTGTAGTCCAATCTTATAAAGGCTCTGCCAACATGACATGGGTGGTCTAAATGACAAAACAAACACATACAAATTAACACACAGCTAACACACAGCTGCGATGCAGAAAGGTGTGATAAATGCCGCAGGTTACACAGATCTGCAAGTGCACACCTTCTCCATGGTGGGACTCCCAAACATGACTAATGCACCAAGACAGCAGCTCTGCGTCCACACCACAGGATGATTAGAGAGAACTGTTAAGGTGTTTTCTCAGAGGAGAACCTTAAATTTACATACAGAGCTTCCATAATGTCTGCTTAAAAAACAGTTAGGCAACTATTTAGGCATGTCTGCTGAAAACAATTGCCTGGAAGTAAGTGATATCCCATATTTTCTGACTTGGTAGCACGTCTCAGTCTGTTATCCTCTAGCACTCTCACCCACATCTTTGGACAGTGCCTCAGAATCACATAACCCACAAAGACATCCAGAAAAAGACCTTGAATATCTCCATCCTGCCTTCTTTCAAATATTCTCAATGCTGCGGCTCATATTAAGCATTAAAGAGAAAGACACTGAAACATGAGATACTATAAGACAGGTTTTTAAGGTACTGTTTTGTGTTGTAGTCTTTGTAGAAAGCATTGTCCTCATTTCTAAAATGCATTATATTGACCCTGATTCTGTAACTATAACACAAATTATTAATTTTATCACTGAAGAAGTGACAGTCATAATTCTTTATGGTTTTAAAGTTAACACACAATATTTTAACCATATTGATCATCATGATATTTACATTTATTAGAAATTAAAACTGTGAGTAACTGAATGGTTCTAGCATTTTTCAAGATTATTTACTGATTGAGCATTAAAAGAACCAGTTCATAAGAGCTTGTTTATGAATCAGACTTCACACTATGCTTGCAATTAACTTGCAATGACTATACCGGTCATGCTTTATGTTTCAAAAACCTTTAAAGAAAACCAAAAGGTTTATGACTACAAAAGATTTGACTATATCTTGTCACTTTTTTTAAGTTCTAAGAAAAATTATGAAATTATTTTATAAGTTTCCATCCACGTTACAAAACAAATCACACTCATTTCACTTATATTTTGAGGGCATGAGTTAGGGGTGAGAAATGTGAACAAAATCTTATTTTGTTTTATTTCATTTCATGATTATAGAAATTTTATTGCTCGATAATTTATTTCATGATATAGTCATTTTTGTTATTGTATCCTATAAAAAATAAGAAAAAAGATGCAAGTAAATTCACAATTTATTTTTCACAAATCGAGAGAGGTTGCTTTCCTTGCATGTGCTTTGGGTGTGCGAACGATTCTCATTAAGTTTGAGAGGATGTATGGAGTGTGTTGCTTAATCAGATGCACAAGAAGTGTTAAATTTAGTTAACGAAAAGTATGATGGAAAGTGTTCGTCAACAAGGTTTTTCCCCTGACGAAAAAAGGCAATGACGAGACATATGACAATAAGGTCATTAAATCATAACTGACCCCAACAGTCATATCATTGACAAAAAAAAGATGAGACTAATATGTAGTTAAAAGAAGAAAAACTTTGAAACCTTTTAATTTCTTTTTTTTTTAAGTGGAGCCAAAACATTTCAGACTGCTGTACAAGACTCTACTATGCAAGCGTTCATGTTGGCGGTTGCTAGATATCAAGACCTCAAATTCCTCAATCAGAGCTTTTCTGTTAAACAGATACGTACGATACTCTGCCCTAGGGCTGTGCGGTATGGGGAAAATATCTAATTGCTAATTTTTTTGACAGATATTGCGATTGCGATTTGATTTGCAATTTTAAATTTGCAAAGTCAAGCTACAGCTCAATATTGTCAGTAATGTATGCACAGTATGAGTATCATTACCCTGCTGAGAAAAAAAGAAATTATTAGTTTCCATGAAACCATTACAAAATTCCTTTTTGTTTTTGCCTTATTCCAATAGGAATTACTGTTGTTATATCCAATACAATTATTATTATAACCCTTTCAATATTCAATAGTGTTTTGACAGGGTTTTTTTATATTATATTATATACTATTTATTTGTCAATTATTAAAGTATTACATGTAGTAATACACTATATTTGGGATTTTAAGAACAAGTGGAAAAAGTGCTGAATGTTTCATTTCATTCAAGTGAAATTAGCAAGCAGTTAGACTGAATTTACATTTGTTTTAAACACAGAGCCAGGCGCGAGTAGACGCAGACTACGCACATGCATCAAGTTTCATCCATTCTGCCAGATGCGCTCGCGGAGATTTTTGCGGTGCTGGCCCACGCGAGAATATAACCGAGCGTTACGAAACAGGCTGCGTGAGTGCGGCAAGTGTGAACGGCTTTTTTTATTGTGGCCGTTTACACAGTTGCTTAGAGCAGAGCTGATTGGGGAGAATGGAGGTGCACTCACTCTATTGGTTAGTAAGACTGTCAATCAAGGCTGAGAGTCATGCATATGAACATGCATAATATCGCATCCACATCGCAGGCTTTTGCGATTAGCAAAAGTCTTTTTCCGTAAAACATAAATGCAATTTGGAATTATTGGAATTACTATGAGGAATTTCTCTGTAACAATATTTGAAAGTAGGTTTTTGTTACACCAGTTTTCATAACGTAGACTGGGCGAGTGTATATTTAAAGCCTGCTGTATATTTAGACTCTAATTGATATCCCGTTATAAATCTGTACACTTACGTTAGATGGGGTAAAATAAACCATGCATATGAGTTTATATTCTATTGATTTGTGATTATTGGTGAAAGAGCAACTTCTGATGAAAATGTAAAAATTGAAAAAAAAAAGAGAAAAAACAAGAATAGTATTTACCTAATATATACCAACTTACAATGCTGTACTGAGGAATTTCACACAAAAATGTAATGGTTTAATATTTGACTGCAGTTTACTTTGTATATTACAAATAAAATGCTGAAATATGTGCATCCTACATTTCAATTACTGATTAAGTTAAAGAAAAAAAAAAGAAAAAAATAAACAGTGCATTTTCCCTACATAGGTCTTATAAAATTGTTGGGATCAAACAATACAAAAGTGATGGAGACCATTTACAAGAGAAAAATTTCCAGCCTTCAAAACAATATCTCCTACTACATTTTCTCTGCTGTAGCTGCCATTAAAAACTTACTGCACCAAATCGCTGCGACCTGCACCTTCCTCTCATTCACCAGCCTCGGCCCAGTACCCAGAGGCAGAGCGACACCATCCAGACACAACCTAGCAGGAAAAGCCGCTTCCTCTCCACCAGACTGTACTTATAGTAACATGACAGCTCAGAGAAACCATAACAAAGCCTCATCTTCACAGCATCTAGTATAACCAAAGCCATAACAGAACACATATCATCAATGCCGACTGCGTAGCATAAAGCCAATATTTGTGGGCAACAGATGGGCACTGCAGCAGGTGAAAGCATGATGCTCATATTCAGCCATCAAATGCTTGTTCTTCAATGCATTTCACAGACTTCAATGCATTTTCACACTCCTTTCAATGTTTTTATGATGCCTAACGCTAATGTAATCAGTCACAACATGCATTAATCATTTGGGAAATACAGATTTTAACTCCCTGTGCAATACGGTCTGCAGATATGCTTCTCAATGCAGCAAGCAGATGCTGAGACCGGACAAGAAGACATTCACACATATAAACTCACGCTTAGGTGGGGAGCAGGATGAGATGGAGAAGAAAGCTAAGAAAGCTTGTCTTGTTGTTTGACTACCAACCTCTGCCGATGCCTGCTGCAGTTTTTCCTGCTCGGCGAGGCTGAAGAAGAGTTGGGTGGGTGCAGCCAGATTGCCCCCACCGAGCGTCAGAAACGACGGCGAGAAAGAGAGAGGGAGGGAGGGGGATATGAGACGGGAATGGTGAGTGGGTTTATCCTCCACAGTACCCTTTCAATGTGTGTGCCTGTATGGCTGAGTGCATGAGTGTGCGCGTGAGAGAGGGGGCGGATGGGAAGGAGAGAGAGAGACAGAAGCAGTGTGTATGTGCGAGCGAGTCTCCCAAGACAATGCCAGTGAATAGAGACTGAGGAACACAGTAGATGCGTTAAATATAGGGTCCCTCCCCCTTACATCACACGAACACAGAGCTCTGCACAGTCAGCGCTACATCTAACCATATGGAAGAACAACGGGTGCAAGGAGGAACAGAGAGAGAGGGGAAGACACAAGAAAGGAGACACGCAAACAAATTTAAACTAGAGTGTTTAAAATATTAACATAAAAATGGCTTCAAAAGGGCTGGGAATCTTTAGGTAGACAACGATTCGATTCACGCTTCATAGGTTTTTGATTCGATTCAACAATGATTTTAGCAAATTTAGAACAATTCAATTTGATTCGATTCACAATAAAATTGTATCCGATTTGATTATAACAATTTGATTTAGCATTCTTCAAGTGCATTCACAGGATTATTTAAATGCTTCCCCTAAATTACTTTTAAATGCTTAGTCAGTGGGCAAAATGCACAGCAGTCTTTATGGTTACAGAACCATAGGTTAGAGAATTTATTTATTTTTGTCCATTGTTAGATGGTAGTTTAATGATGCTATAGCATATGTAAAAAATTATGTAAGCCAAGATTTTAATAAAGAGCTTTAAAGTATTATGCATAGGCTAACATTTCGCCACACCAGGGACATAGCCATCATTACATAAGTGACAGAAATGTAATATACTATAAATTTATGTATGTATGTATTATAATTATTATTATTAATACAGCAATTCCTGCCGGTCCTTTGGGTTACAACTCCGACTCTCTATCCATTAGGCCACGACTTTAAGTTATTTTAGAATAAATTGAGTAATGTTATTTAAAATTAAATTAAAATGAGTAATGCTGTCATTTTATTCAATTATTAATTTTTTTTTTTTATGGTTTTAGTTTTTTAGTTTTAGTTAACTATTTTAAACTTGCTTTATATGTCTGCATCTCAACTGCCAGAATTTAATGAAAACTAGCTTATATTAATACAAAATATATATGTTTGATACTGCATGTATAATATTTACAATTAGGCATGGCCCAATTACCGGTTTCAAGGTATACCATGATCTGAAAACTTTGGGATAAAAGGCACTAACATTTTCGGTTATACCGTTCCAGCAATATGTGCTCTTTTTTTATGTCTCCTCAAAGACTGAAAGTGCAGGAATTATGTTTTATTTCATTTTAAAGTCTGTAAATGTCCATTAACACAGGCCAGAGATGCTGAAGACGGACACACAGAAAAAAATATTGTAGCAGGCATATCACTGAATGTTCATGATGCACAAACTATTGAAAGAAAATCTTAAATAATTATTTGGGGGTTTATATGGATGTTTCTGAGGGGAACTGATTGTCTTCAGAAATGTTTAGATGATATGTTCTTTTCATCTTGTCTCTGTAAACTTCACATGAGAGCAGCGTTTCAACGCGCAGCACTGCTTTGTTTATCTGTTTAGCTGTATCTGCTGTTCCATAAGCGCCACCTGCTGTTAGAGAGCGAATCTGCATCTCATTTAGCCAGTCTGCTGTTTGTTTTGTTCAGGCATGTAGTATAATTCCACAAAGCTAGTCTCAGAACATTCTGTTTTTGCATCAAATTAGGTTATTATTAAATCAAATTATGTATATGAAACTAGGGTAGCTGTAGCTCTAGCAGCAAATCAACTATTCACATCAAATGCTGCAGGACAGCCCACAATTCAGCAAACATTTCAGAAACAAATCAAATCAAAGAAAAAATAAACACGTACTACTTTTCCAATTATTCTGTATGTTGCTCAGATATAAATTATATTTTGTTCAGTGGAAAAAAAAAGTTGTAAAAAATTATATTCCATTTTAAAGTTGTAGCAAAAATACTGTGATGTTGCTCGAGGTTATCATACCAGTATCAGTACGTCATAAATGGAACGCAGATTACTGTCGGGAATTTGTTGCACCACGCCGTGCCGTATCCAGTGTAGACAGCATAATAGGTTCTGTTGTATTTTGTCGTCTGGCAAATACAAAATGTTGTTAATCTGGCGTCCAGTTTTGACACGGTGTTGATAGATGAATATGTTCTGCCCCCTCCATCCGAAGATTTGGTGTTGATCGTAGCTTCGAAACTCACATTTTTTTATTTGGACCAGCCCTACTATTCACTATTCCATTTCTGAAAAGAAGGTTTTATGTTTCTGGGAAAGAACAGTAAAACTATTAAAAGTGTAATATACTGTAAACCTAAGCTGTAACCTGAAGATTTTATTCCATTCAGTATTCTAAGTGCTGACTTTATTTTAACCAACGGATATGATTAAAAGGGAAGATCCAATCAAGGAAGTCACTGAAGAGCCTCATAATTGCATCATTTAACCAATGACTCAGTCTGGCTAATAGTGCCACTCCTTGTGTCCAACCACCAGCTATCTACTGTACAGACTTCGTATTAGTAAGACAGTGGCTTCTATTTATATAATGGTTTGCAGCGCTGCAGCGAAACAGAGCAGAGGCCAAAAAAAAAAAAAATCAAATTGCGCATGCATGCAAACTGTGAAGATAACTCTTGCCATTTTACTTCACTTCCCTGTTCCTGCAATAGAGTTGAAAAGCACATTAACACATGGCTTGAGGGGCGGTCTCAAATAACTGCAGCCCACTTGAAGTGTGAAAAACAGTGCAAGCCAACTTAAAAAAAAATGTTTTGACAAAGCAAGTGCATTTCTCAGATGGCCAAAGGAAGTCAGCTAAACAGTTCATAGTGACAGCTGTACACATTAAACTTTTGTCCATTAAAGAGATGAGTTCTAAAAATACATATTCTAGCAAAACTCTATACCGCATTCTGTCACCTAATGTAGCAACAAAGGTTAAATAACATTTGCCCACTTTTTTTTTGTTTAAAAGGAGTTCACTTTAGGGATATAATGGTATGAAAATGTATTATCACTATATATTATAGGGACCAACATTATCATGGTTATCAGTATTATCACGGTATTGTTAAAATGAGCTGTAGATGTTAAATAAGTAAGAAAAATAACTTTTTCACAAGTTTTATGTTTAAATACCAACAAACAACAAATAAAAAGACTTTTTGTTTGCAAAATCACTAAAACAATAACATTACCAATGATGTCCGGATTTTAAATGACAACTTGACTGACAAAAGTTTAAAAGCATGGGGAGATATCTAATTTAAATGTTCAAATAAAGCTTTGAAAAAATTTAATAAAAAGGTAAACCTCACATTTCAGCCTTTAAATAAAGATACGTCAAAATTATAATTTTATCTGCTACATAAATAATTCTACATAACTTATCTGAATTCTTTAAATGTGTAGAATCCACACAAGCTTGTTCTTCATCAACCGGTCAAAATTTACAGCAGGGCATGCAAATTCAGTTCATTTTTGGCCAGACATAAGCTGCACACAGACTAAATTTAAAATATAATTCTCTGTGAATCCACTCTCTGACAGCAGGTGGCGCTTAAGGAAAAGCTGAAATACAGCTGTTTCCCGTAACCTCTGTGGACAAAACAGCATTGCTATTAACCCTCTGGGGACGGATTAGGCGGTACCGCCCAAAATGGCATACTTTTACAAATGTGTAGTTATCTCAAAAACTATTAATGCTAGAGAGATGCGGGTTTTTTTGCCGTCTTCCTCAGATTCCGCTGAAAACAGCGGTGTCCAGTTTGTATATTAAACACTTCCCTTATTGCGCAATACCACTGCGTAAACAGGCCAATGAAAAAGATTGTGCTAGGCAGATTCAACACGCAACAGCCAATGGAAAAATTGCCGCTGGGAGGAGTCTTTTTCTAACCCAATCAGAGGAAGGTTATGGCTTCTAGCGATTCAGAGGACTCTGTAGCTCTGCTGTAGCCTTGTAAAAGCTGGCTGGACTAAAGCAAAAGACATGTAATCAATAAGCGTTCAGAGAATCAGCATCAGGGTGGAGAAAGCAGAACGCGATCGGAGTGTTACACAGAGCGATCGGAGTTTTAGCGAGTACAAAGAGCTAAATTCGAGCGATCGGAGAATCAGCATCACGTGGAGAAAGCAGAAAGTGATCGGAGTGTTAGCGAGCACAAAGAGATAAATTCGAGAGAGATACAGCATTATTACAGAATTGTTTTATCAAAATGGCAAGCAGTAAAAGATTTACGGTAGAACAAGCTCTGGAAAAATTACTGGAAAGGCCTGGAGAGGCCTTGCTTTGCTCACTGGCATGCCTAGGACTGTTTTTTAAAAAAGTTAATTATTTAATTGTTCTTTACACATTTGATTAAACAATAACACATTTCTGTCAAGCAAAGTGTTTGAAAAAATATATTTTCTTTGTTCAATAACTGGTCTATATTGTGTGTTTTTCAGTAATAAATGACAAAAATCTAATTTTCGTTTTTGAAATTCTCTAGTTTATTGTAAAATTTTTCACTCATACTTCCTTTATATAAACATATTGCATGCATGCTTATGGTAGCTTAGGGTCTTCTGAATCCATAGATACCAAACACAGGGTGTTTAATCTCCTTTACATATGATTTATAAGCCCAAATATAAAAATAGAGAAAACAGACCAAAAAGGGCTTAGTCCCAAAAATAAAAAAAACGCCTAGGACTGTTTGTAAATAAAGTTAATTATTTAATTGATCTTTACACATTTGATTGAACATTAACCCATTTCTGTCAAGCAAAGAGTTTGAAAAATATATTTTTGGGTCAAAAACTTTTAACTATTGTTGTGTGAGGTAGGATTTTCAGTAATAAATGACAAAAATCTCATTTTCGTCTTTGAAATTCTCTAGTTTATTGTACAATTTTTCACTCATACTTCCTTTATAGACATATTGCATGCATGCTTATGGTAGCTTAGGGTCTTCTGAATCCATTGACACCAAATACATGGTGGTCCATCCTCATTACATATGGTTTATAAGCCGAAATGTAAAAATAGAGAAAACGGACCAAAAAGGGCTTAGTCCCCTAAGGGTTAAGAACACTTTCTTTGGTATAACATGGAGCAAAGATGAAAACAAAATTCCATCAAATCGTTTCTGAAGACAGTGAGAATCTTCAGAAGTACAATTGTATAATTCATTCATATATTCATTTGTATAATTCCCTTAGCACTCTTTTACCAAAACAAAACTACTCTGCATGCATCTCACACGTGAGATTGTTACTTAAAACTGTGCTTTATGCTGGACAGTATTTATTTATTGCAAGTTGTTCAAATCATGGTAATCTAATAGGGTTTTAATGATAATTAAAAGATGAAATGGTAATACTAACCATGGGGAATTTTATCATGATTTATTGTCAAACCAGTAATCATTACATCCCTAGTTCACTCCAAAATTTAAATTTACTAATAATTTACTACAACATCTGACCATCTAAGATGTAGATGAGCTTCTTTATCAGATGCAGCATTCCATCACTTAATCACCAATTGATGCTCTGCAGTGAATGGGTGCCGTCAGATTGAGAGTACAAACAGTGGATAAAAACATCACAATAATACACAAGTAATCCACACCACTCCAGTCCAGCAGTTAATGTCTTGTGAAGCTAAAGCTTTGAAAACAGTTGCTTACGACTAAATTATGAGTCATCCATCCAAAATATTAGGGCTGCAACTAACGATTATTTTGATAATCGATTAGTTTGCCAATTTTTTTTTAGATTAATTGTATTATAACCCCTTTTTTCATTATTTAAATGCCCAATGTTCTTAAAACAAATTTGCCAAATGAATGCTATGATAACAGTGCTTAACAATTTATTAGAGCACCTGTCATAAGACAAAACACAAATATTTTAGGAATCTGTCAGAAAAATGTAATGCTAAAAAATGTTATTGTAATTTTTGGAAGAATAACAAACTGAAACAACTAACGTAAATAATATTTATTCACATAATAATAATAATAATAATAATAAAGGCCTCCATTGTCTTTGATAAGATCACTTGCTTGCATTGTTTATGTAGGCTACTTTTAGACTAATAAACTTTGGTAACCTATGGTAACCAAGGGAATTTAGTTAAAGGGTCATGAAGACCAATCTCTACTTAACAAGTGTAAATTGCCTTTAAAGGATGCAGAACACATTTCTGTCATGTTTTATTATTATTAATGTATTTTAATGGGAGAATATGATGAGAGCTGTGGATGCTGTAACGTTACATCATGAACTGACAGTTTCCTTTCGTCAAGATCACATTAAACTCAAAATCAAATCTCAGGACGATAAACTAGCTAAAATAGCAGGTAACGTTATAACGTCAATAGCGAGTAGCAAAATACAACAGAAATTAGTTTTGTTCATCATTTCCGAGCTTTATAAACTGTAAGATCGACGTCACTTTATGAGATATTCAGCGGTTTAGCATTACCTCAGCAACACAAGTCTTCAGTAGTGATTGATTTCTTGCATAACAGTAGCTGAACAGTGTATAAAATATAATATTCTTACCTTACAGCAGGATAATTATCGATATTCACCGTAAAACTGTATTTAGTGTGATGACAGAAGACCGTTGGCCAAGCAGCTACAAATGACTCCTTTTTTTGCCGCTTTTCACACTCTCGCCACGCGCTACAAAAGACACTCGCGCTGCGCAGGGACGCTCCTATTGGCTGGTTGAGACGCACCGCAACAAAACAGCGACGCTTGATTGGTTGGCCTCGCAGTACGTCACTGGAAATATGTTTCATGCGTCCAATAGTTACGCAGATCTTTTCAATACTCTATCCTCAAACTATGCAGTGCGTTTTGTGAATGTATTTGTGTTAAAGATGTTTAGAAAACTTATATAAGTTTAAACACTATCATTTTCAATTATAATATTTTTTATTAAAAAAATGTATACGCAGTGCAAATGTTGGGGTATGACACGCTGCTACTATACCGTAAATACAATATTTTATTTTTGATGGGCATGAAATAAAAATTCTTTAAAAGTCTAAAATAACTTGGATTATTTAACCATCTACATTTTTCCCCTTCTGGCTTTTGGTTTATTATTTTTATGATATGTCTCATCTCCTATTGTTCTGTACATACACAGAACATTGTTGATAAAATGTCATGTTTCAAATAAAAAAGCAGCGCATTAAAGTTTATAAATAATAAATTATGTGGTGATTTAAAATTCATCTTCTTTTTTATTGTTAATAATAACAATAATAATAATGCTTCTTCTGCTTTCTGTTAATGCCATCAAAGTGCTCTATATTAATCTGTTCCTGTTAAATGTATGAGTTATTAAGAGACTTTATGAGTTTAGTGCACTATTATTTTATTCTGGTACAGAAGTTGATACATGGAAGAAAGAGAACTGAGAATCAGACCTTAAAGGAAAGCCATAAACAGCCATTTAGGTTATCGATTGCCAGTCTGCAACAACTCTCGTCAAATATCTTTAAGCAATTTCATTAAATATTCATGTTCCTACACATCAGAAAAACACATGCTAGGAAATTCAACTCCCTTTCAGATTGGCAGAGCAGTACAATTGTAAATGGGACTTAGAACAGCACAGGTCTTCACAGTTTGATGATCAGTCTTTCAGGATGAGTGGGGCTTTGACTTGGCCAGCGACCTCTGCACCCATGAGCTCCTCCACTATAGTCAAGGCAAACTCAAAGCTGGTTCCTGGCCCTCTGCTGGTGATCACGTTACCATCCTTCTGAACTCGAGCTTCTGAATATTTATAATGATCTGGGGGAAGTATACAAAATAATTCATATGACTAAAGATAACACAACAGTGGAGAAGTGCAATCTTTATTTTTGTTCTGCTGCAGCAAAATGAAACACAAAAGCACCCCAGTTTAAGAAGATGAATACAGTGTAACGTTTGGCCTGCAGACAATAGCTAATTAAGAAATCCTGAATGCTACAACATTTCTAGAGATATGTAGTAATGCAGTATGCAGAAATGAAAAGTAACATTAGTTGATCACAGCACTAAAACATATATACATGTAAAGCGCACAGTATGCATTAAGCAATTCGCTATTCTCCCTTTAGTTGTCACCAGAAGTGTTTACATGGACCATAATAATCCATTCGTAAAAGTGTCAAATGTATCCACTTCAACTGGAATGAGTTGTCCATATCTGACTGAAATTTAATTGTATTATATTTTTTGTAATTTGTGGTTAAACCTTTCCTAATTCAGTCAATAGGACATGTAAACTCTTGATCAGGGGTGCATTTCCCCAAAACATAGTTGCTAACTAAGTTAGTAACTTTGTTGGTTGCAATGCAATTTCTCTTTGCCAACCAACTAAGCTGCTAACAGGTTACCAACTATGGTTTTGGGAAACACACCCCAGATAGAAACTGAAAAGTTCTATGCATGTGCAATGACATAGAAATGATGGAAAGATGCACAGAACGTAACAATTATATTGTTTAATCTTCAGTGTCAGAAATCCACTCATCATCTGTGAAATAGTGAAGGAAAAAAGCTTTAGATTTAGACTCTCAGCCATAGTTTGTTTTGGGAAGGGGAAGCTGCATTTTACTGCTTGATCATTACAAGCAACCCAACACAAAGTTTCATATGCTCATTGTCTCCTAAAGAGGACAGAAAATAGATAAATATACAGTGTGCTTTTTAAAACAAAGGATGGCTAGTATGAGTGTCTTCAAACAGCGGGAAGCTCTGTATATTCATGCAGTGTGCGCATGTCAAGATCAAATCCTATTTGAAGCATGTGA
Source organism: Carassius gibelio (assembly GCF_023724105.1). Classification (NCBI taxonomy): domain Eukaryota; kingdom Metazoa; phylum Chordata; class Actinopteri; order Cypriniformes; family Cyprinidae; genus Carassius; species Carassius gibelio. The sequence goes on from NC_068381.1 coordinate 3,485,475, forward strand.
CATATAAACGCACACATTAACTCAATCAATTTATTTAGCGTTCATGTAAACACTATGTTTGGAATCATCAGTCGAACTGATTTCATTTGAATGTAGTTACCTACAGCACCATCTGTTGGATGTTTAATATGTCAAATGTGTCAAATATGCATGTTTCCATCACTGATATTAAAGGCTTGTGAGAAAACGACTAGGTATGTGTAGAGACATTACCACCAGTCATCATCTTGTCCTTGGCACCTGGATGTGTGGTCACTGTGCTGCCATATGCGATGCCGTGAGCCAAGAGTGCTGTCGGGCCTGCAACAGGTCAGAAAATTACATGAAGTTAGACAATTTCACCTTATTTCTCTTAAAAGCAGGAAACTGTCAAATATTTTCCTGTGATTCTTGAATGAATCCGTTAGGTGTGTAAATGATGTGATACCTTGCGCAAGTCTAAAATCCAATCAGAGTTTCTTCAGAAAAATGTGCTAACCTACAGTAGTTTTTATTAATATAAAACTCTTGCTGCAGTGCATGACTCTGTGCCAGTTCCTGGAAGGGACACTGACATTTTTATGGTGTAAATCATTTCACTATCATCCAAACATCAACATATTGTTATCTAAAATAAACTCAGTGTGCAATTTCCATCTAATCCTGCAATCTGCATTAGAAGAAGGAAGCAAGTAAAAATAGGGGTCTAAAAATAACAGAGGACTTGCTGCATTACCGTTGGGCAGTGTCCTGATCTGAACATTAATGAAAAGAGAGCTCTTAACTATTGATTGTGCACCCTGGCAGATGCCCAGTGCGGTCTAGTGATTACACTTTCTCTGGCAGGACGTTTGCTGACCGATCTAATCCTTGCATCTACTGTTACGGGTCTTGCTCGTGAAAAGCTCAGTCCACAAAAGGAAATAAAAGAAAGGAAGGTATAATGGACCTTTATGCCCTAATCACAGTCTTTTGTTCCCACAATAACGTCCTCATAAAACTAATTCTCATTCCTATGTTCATATATATTCTATTGAACCAGGAAGTTAAAAATACAGTGTTAAAATTAATAATATATATATATATATAAAATGAAAGACAAAATATATACATTTATACCAGTGACATTGAAGTATTACTGAGATACTTTTATAGTGTTGGTTAATATTGTAATATTTTAAATATGTGTGTATAGTTTGATTTTAGTAATTTTTATTTCAGTTTTAGTTAAGTTAAACAATGTAAGTGAGAAAGAATGTCTTGGCAACTATCTGAAATAAAGTAAGTTTGTTTTCTTTATTTTTTATTAAAATTATTTTACTGCATGTAACAAAAATATTTTTTATGTTTAAAAAAACCTAAATGTCATCAATGTTTTTCATTGGTTTTAAAAGGCCGCTAGAAGTTTAGTTGGTCAACTTTTAGGAGTAAACTAGCATTTAGCATATGCAAAGCTAATAGTCATGGATGCAGATTTCAGTTTTGGCAGCGTAATTACCCGAGAAATTGCGTATGTTCATTTATCCTTGACAATCTGATCATGCATTCTGAATCCACGTACACAGACTTGGTTTTTAAGGTACTCCACTGCACTAAAAGAAGGCATTTCCTGTTCATTAGAGATCCCTATGGGGACATCTGCCGTTTTCTGGGACGCCTTCCGCTCTCCTCTGCTCTCTACGGCCACATGGGCTCAGTGTCCTCATTCACCACGTCCTTCACGAGCCCTTGAACGGCAAATCTGATAGCACACATCTCTGTTCAATACACCCACAAATGAAGACGGACGTGCTTAATATCCACAATTATTACAACTCATTATCCTCATAATTTGTATTTCCGATTTGTAATTTTACAGATCTGCAGTCATAATTAAGATCCATTGAGCCATGAGCATCTTATTGACATAGATACACCACACATCAGAAAGAAATCTTCCAGAAATGATCCAGACGGTTCAGGTGTACAAATGGGGGCAAAGGCCCTCTGGGAAATTTATACTGGAGGAAAAAGTTAATATATGACTTCTGCTGAGCAGCACTGAAAACGTTGAAATGATGTCTATCCAGGAAAAGGTTAATGTGTGCACAGAGGTCACAATATGAAGATTACCTGCACAGATTGCAGCGATCAGACCCTTCCTGCCCTCCTGGTCCTTCAACACCTCTTTCACAGCAGGAGACTACAACACACACACACACACACATAATATGCTATTACTGAAATCACCATCACACTTGCACAACACCTCTTCAATTTACATAATTATGCAATCAATGTTTGCATTTCACAATATGAGCGCATTTGCAACCTCAGCAGATTACGTAAAGATGTTTTCTATTTATCTGAGAGACACAGCATAATGTTATGCAAGATGCACATGGCGTGAGAGCTCTCCTAGGGAATCCATTCATCTGTAAAATACACATAATTAAAACATACTCGTACCTCAGAAAGGTTTTGAGCTCCAAGCAAACCTCCAGGCAGAAGCACGACATCATACGGACCCTGTCAGAAAATGACATTCATCTGCATTAAGCTGCAAACTGTTCTCATTATCTATGACAGTCCAGAGTCTTTCCTTACTGTAGCTGGTGAGCCTACTGTATGTATGCATCAAGGTTTTGGATGTGATAAATTCAAAATATTTATAGAGGTCTAGTTGAAATCAAGCTGTTTATATTTAAATGAATGTCAAATCAATTTAAGTGGTTTTACTTGCAGTGCATCATTTGGCCAGTGGATGGAGACAGCACTCAACTTCATTCAGCAGAAATCAGTGAACTTCTGAGAAGCCAGTTAAAGCCAAACCTGTTTGCGGGCGTCTTCCAGGCTGGAGTCAGGGCAGATCATGACGTCACGGCTGCACTGCACGGGCTCTTTACCCACCAGACCTGCTACTGTAACAGCGATCTATAACACAGAGGGGAAAAAAGAGCAATGAAATTGCATATTTGATTAGCAATTGTCATTATTTTCTTAACTGCCCACATTACAGAACACAATATATTACAAAATTGTGCTAAAACCCAACTAGGCTTTTTGAAAAAATAAAGAGACAGACAGAAAGAGATAGAAATATTTTATTAATTTAAAATAACTGTTTTCTTTGGGATTATATTTTAAAGTGTAATTTATTCCTGTGTTCAAAGCTGTATTTTGAGCATTGTTGCTACAGTCTTCATTATTTCATGATCTTCAGAAATCATTCTAATATTCTCCTCAAGTATGTTAATGCTGAAAACAGTTGTGCTGCCTGCTTCATGTTTTTGTGCAAATATTTCTTTGGATTTTTTGATGAATGGGATGTTCAAAAGAACAGCATTTATTTGCAGCATTACAAATGTATTTGCTTTCACTTCTGATCAACTTAATGCATCCTTCCTAAATAAAGGTATGAAGTCCTTTCTTCCAAAAAAAAAAAAAAAAAAACCACCTTGTATAAAATCTGTGATTATGTAATGTCAGAGTCCAGTAGAGTCACAAACTTTGGCATTTACAGACTGGCAGAAGTATGTGAGCATATACCGCTGCACGTGAGCAGCCTTCATTCAGCGGACGCTGATCACTGAAATCTCTAAACAAAGACAACTGCAGAAATGTAGATAATGCATCATATGTCACACACACACACAACTAGTAGCCTGCAGACATGCACACATTGACAATGCATTTGCGTAAGTGTCCGCAGCTCAAAGTGCTGTACAGACCCCCGCTCTGCGCATGACATCCACCGGGATCACGGTCTCCATCTCCTCCGCGCCCTTCGCCAGAATCACCAGAGCTCTTTTCCCAGCCATGAGTGCGAGTCTGAGGCCCGTGAATGTCTGCAACGCAATGCTACCTCCAACACACATACGACACTTGTATTTATAAAAGGTGTTTCCGGGTCTTGTTACTTGTGGGGAACTACAAGGCAAAATAAAAGTCATTTTCCATCTTGCATGCATTTATTATATCCACATGTGTAATCCTGAACGTTGTATTATTGCTTTTATTATAAATAATTATCATCAAGATGAAAGAAAATGTAGACCATTTAACCCGAATATACCCCTAAATGCATAGCGTCCACTACAGATGTATTTTCAGTTATGGAAATAAAACTAGAACAAATACATTAATAATACCGGAAATTAAAGAGTACCTTATATCTTATTATTTTTTTATCTGTTGTATCTATCTGGATCTGCGTGAAAAAAAAAGAGTGAAGTAAACATTCCAGAGGTGTTTATATGGTTACAAATGATGTAATAGTAAATATTTTCACTTAAGTGAGTTTATTTATTTATTTATGGCTTGATTAAAATTAAAGTTGTTTTCGATACGGGGAAGGTATTTTGGGGAAATGCAGATATTCGGCCACTAGAGGACGCTATAGACCATTGAACTGCAGCTTCAAGCGTAGTATTTAACTTGTTGAAGGGCATAAAACAGCATTCAGTGTCATAATCTACTGTATATGAGGAACAGAAATATTAACACTGGAGCCCAATCATTCAAAGGAAATGTTATAATGAATGTAGCTACTCACGTTAATGAGATGAAAATGATGACCTGGTACATGAAGGATTTTTTATGAACTTTTACATATAAATGTAAAAAAATCTGCTCCAGTTCAAAATTATCTAAATCATGCACCCTAAAGAGACATCAAAAATATGCAAGTCTCAAGCTGTTACAGAAAAATCATCTGGAGTTTCCATTCCCGGACACTTCTCTCAGGTTTGCAATTTCTGTGCACTGAAACCCCAATGCTTTGGTCCAGAATGCATTGCAGCAGTGGGCGACACACACAGTGCAGGTTTTGGCAGTGTGCAAATCCAGCAGGCATTGGTGATTACCAGCATATGCAGCTGGGATCAACTGAGCTCACCCTATATAGCTTATGTTCCCTTTATTTAATTATTTCACCAACTCTTTATCTCAGAAGCTTAAAGTATGCCTGTGTTGTAAATACAAAATGGAAATTAAAGTTGTTTGTAAAACAGGTAACCCTGGTAAGACAGGGATTATGTTTGGAAACACTGGCGATATAGAGTCGCCCGCTCATCCATCTGTGCATAGTCCTCAACACACTCGCTGCTGGCAGCCGCTAGCGCTGGTTAAGATGCATGGACACATTCTCAAGACAAAAGAGAACATCCTTGAGTTTGGACTCACCACTGTTTCTCCTGTAGCTTTGTAAATCAGGACAACCAGAGTTGTGTGTGCTTATTTTGAGTTTGTTTGTTCTTGCTGAAAACAGTCAAGATTTCTTGCACCAAGAATGTCATAATTTAGTGTTCATGACTATTTTGCCTTGCACTTATCTTTACAACTAAAACTTCTGTATGTTATGATTGGTTCCTCGTAGGTTTCAAATGCATCAGGACAAGTCCGAGTTGCAGAGTAATTTTCTTTTTAAATTAATAATTATCATCAGAAAGGATGCATTAAATTGATCAAAAGTGATAGTAATTTTTTTATTTATTCAAATAAACGCTATTCTTTTGAACTTTCTAGTCATCAAATGTATTATGTTTCCACAAAAACATGAAGCAGCACAATTCTTTTTAACATTTATTATAATAGGAAATGTTTCTTGAGCAGCAAAATCAGCATATTAGAATGATTTCTGAAGATCATGTGACACTGAAGACTGGAGTATGGTGAAAATTCAGCTTTGATCACAGGAATAAATTACATTTTACTATATATATATATATTATTTTAAATTGTAATATTCACAACATTACTGTTTTACAGTATTTTTAATCAAATAAATGCAGCCTTGGTGTGCAGAAGAGACTTCTTACAAATAGGTACAATTAAATAATCTAATCTAATTATTAATGCTGCACTAATGCAAAAGAGCTTCCTGTCTTAGTCTTCACATGCACTTCTGAAGTGGAGTTTGTCAGAAGCCCAGCCTCATTCTTACCTCTTTCTATGGAAAATCTTATTAAAGCCTAAATGTAGCTTATTGAAGATACTCAACAAATGTTAAATGGATTTTGAATAATGTAGCGTCTCATTTGTTGACAGCCATATAAACATTAGCCTACTCACACTATTGTATCCGCTACATTCACTTAGATAATGCTGTTATGCAAATGCAATGCAAATAATTGTTGTTTTTGCTGAGTAAATTACAAATCAGAATGTATAAAATGATTATTTACATACATAAATATATTTTACTTTAGCAACAAGAGGCAGCAATGTAGATTAAGTGGGAAAAACGAACAAAACTAAAAGACCCACTGTGGTGAAAATGAGGCTTTTAACATTGTTTACATGTCTGTCTGGTGTTTTAATGTGCTTAAAGACACACCATGTGACAATGTATCAGTCAACACCATTTCTGAGCATTTTCTCCTTAAAACTGCAGTTTACTAAAGCCAGTTTCAAAATCTTTGCTTGATAAATACACACACATACATGTGTGATTATGCTTATTTTATGTCCCCATTATGTCCCCACCAATGTCAAAGTCAAACCTACACCCTTGGTAGCAATTACCGAATGAACGTGGAGCAGGTCCGAGCTTATAAGATTTAGAGGAGGTGGGGACTATTCATAGATTCATAGATCCATATCCTAGATGAGGTGTTTACATTCAAGCTATATTAAGACATAAAGTAATTTAATTTTAATGGGGACAAAAACATTTAAATATGTGATTCTGAATATCAAAGATAAGTTTTAAAGGACAAAATGAGTGACTGCAGGCAGACTTTAACAGTCAGCGATGATTCCCTCATCTGTCAAAATGAATGGCTCAGAAACTCAGCTATGAGTTTCCCAGTTGTGCCTTAAGAAACCTTCCAATTTCCAGCCAGGAACCTTGTAATTATGATAATTCCGCACAGGAAGTCAGCAAAAGTCCAAGAACATGGATTAGGTAAGTATATATAAAGACAAAGATCTCATGTTGACTTTTAGTTTAAAGTCATTAATCTATTCAAACAACTCTGCTTTTCTCTTCTCTGATTTACAACCCAACAAGAATGACATCACGCTGCAAAGACTCAATAGACGTTCAGCAACATAAGTCATGGAGCGAAAAGGAAACGTGAGCAGATTGAAACTTGTGCATACAGTCTGTTTCAAGTTAACCGCGTGTGGACTTAAGGAAGAAGTCGAGGAAGCTCCACTTTCAAAATGGTGCATCGTTGGCACTCTCAGAGGCCTCGTGTCCCACAAACACAGAGCTTAAGAGCAGTAATGCAAAGCAGATTTACAGCAGAAAATCTGCACAGAACAACTGTATAGCAATGGGTGCGAACAAGTGTACAGAGCCTTTCATCTGGTTTTGGCAGCAAGCACGGCTCTTCTTTCTCTTTACTTCTTCCTGACTCGGTGTCACTCTTTATTTCCTTCTGATTTAGTGATCTGATATGTTCATACTCATCTGCAATGTGACAATCTGACTAATGCAGGAGCCTATAGTAAGTGCAATTGAACTACTTTCATTATTATCTACCACCCTCCACCACATGCAACCGCACCGCTGCCAGACCCTCTGCAAACCGCAGCTTTATCTAACACTGCACAGAGGGTCCCTCTCAAACCTGAGGGGCTTCTGGAATCTTACCACTGGGGATTCTTTAATACTGAGGATTTTTTCTTCCTTTAAAGAAGGCAACCAACAGATGCAGGAAGTCAGGGAATTCCACAAATTCTTGTTTGTCACTGAGTAATCCTGTTACCAGCCCTGTGAATATGAAACGGTGTAAACATGAAAAATAAACACGTCCTTTTTTTGCTTTTCTCATTTATATTTTTTTTTCTGGAGGGCTGAGCATGTACAAGGAGTCCTAGCTTCTTTGGGTTACAGACCGGTTGTGACATCTGCATCAGAAAGCATGATGTTTGCTTTACAAGGACAGATTTAAATGATGTACTGCTGCTATAAAGCTTCTAAAAACATTCTTAATGGATGTTTGGCTGGTTACGTAGTGGCACAGGGCAAATTAGCCCGATCTCAAGTTCTATTTAAGAAATCATTGATGTTCGCAACATAAATGTTGTAAGATTAATTATAAAAGGCCTATTTGTGTAATATTGTAGGTTGATTTATTTATTCATTCATACTTTTTTATGCTTGTAAATAGTAATGCTTGAATGACCGAATACTTCTAACTACATTATCCATATTTCTCTCATAGGTGACTGTGTGGAAACTGGTGATTTAATTTGCTGTAAAGAGATCATAATGGACAATCCAGATGATGTCAGTCCAAAAACTGATTTTTTTTATATACCACAGATCACAGAGTTTTTTAGATGGATGCTTAGGCTTTTAAGGCCAGGGAGAATGTGCGATCTCTGTTGATTTCCACCAACTGGCAACACGAGGGGTTAAAATACTATTGGGTAAATTACCAGTGAGTGGAATCATGCAGATCAAAACAAAAACAGACATTCTGACACGTAACCCACATTTTAAAGTAGAGTAACTGGCTGTAGCATTGTTTTTCTGACAAACAAATATGTGAACTTAGCACGTTTCCTAAATATCAGCAAAATATTATTGCATTTTTATGCTTTGGTACATAAATAAAACGTTTAAACAAGGGTGTAGAATTTAGTAGAAATCCTATTACATGTCCCTATCACTAACCTGCATCTACTAAATTGTCCCTAGCAATAATTTTTTTCAAACAATTAAATCTCTGTTAACTGCCGTTACGTCCTCACCAGTGCCAAAATCCAATCTACACTTTTATTCAAACTTGCCTTTATATCAGACAAAACCAGCTCCAAAAAAATGCATTGCATTAAATTTGATTTGCATTTGCAAGTCGGTCCCATGCATACATTGCTATGGCTTTCTCACGAGCACATGACATGATTTCAAATGCATCCGCCGCTTCCAGGACATTCGGGTGCCCAGAGATAGGCTACGTGCGCAGCCCGGTGGGATTTAAAGGTTCCACTCTCCTTTGCTTTCATTAGATCATAATAACACACAGGGCCTATTTTCAAACACAGCATGCTTATGACATGCAGACCTGAAGCAGGGCCCTATAAGGGCTGGCGCTTCGAGGCGGGTGTATCAAATACAGCGGGACGGTGGTGCCCACCAGCTGGGCCGATCCTCTCGGCTTATCTACAGAAACATGGCCCCTCAGGTTCAACCAGCTTGAGGTGTAGAATATGCCAAGGCTTTTGCTTGAGTACCTATTTAACTGTTTAATGATTTTCTATTGATTTTTGGAGCCAACAGAAAGTGGGATAATCCACAGCTACAGGGAGAACATGCTACTAATTGCAGAAGAGTGCATATCTATATCACCGGGAATATTTATCACTGTATAAATAAAATCCTTATTAAAGCCATACGGGAGAAATCCACAGAGAATAGTCCTAATGTGTTTAATATCTCAATCATGTCTCCTAGTCTTCAGCAAGATCAATTAAATGAGTTTAATGGAGAGTTTTCTTCAAATGACTCAAATGATTCACGAACCCGCTCTTAAGTCGCGATCTGACTCAAATGATTCGCGAACCGGCTCTTAAGTCGCGATCTGACTCAAATGATTCGCGAACCGGCTCTTAAGTCCTGATCTGACTCAAATGATTCGCGAACCCGCTCTGAAGTCACGATCTGACTCAAACGACGCAAATGATTCAGATGACTCAAATGATTCGCAAACCCGTTTTGAAGTCGTGATATGACTCAAATGATTCGCGAACCCGCTCTCAAGTCGCGATCTGACTCAAATGATTCGCGAACCCGCTCTTAAGTCGGGATGTGGTATAGTTTCCACATAGTCCAATTTGAATAAAGAAAAAAGAGGTTTATAGCCAGTAAACTTTTGTTTATAAATGTTAAATTTAGCTAACAGGAAACATAAATTAATTATGTAATATTTTCCAGTATTTTCTTTTGAATGGTCAAACAATCCAAATGAAAACAAAAAGAGAAGTCACTTACAAAATAACACTGAATAAATGGCAACAAGTCTGACCAAAATTTTTCAGTGTGGGAGCATTGCCAAAATAAATGAATGAAGACTTCTTCAGAAGAATGACAAAAACAGCAACTCACGTCAATGTCTAACTTTAGTTGGGTAACATTTGTGAATTAACTTAAATGTTATTTCTTTTACTTTGTTGGTCATCAGATATCTATGAGGCAAGGTCCATACTTTCTCCCAAGGTATATTCTCCACAATGCTATTCCAATTAGGTATTATGTAAGGAACTGGTATTATCTCTCTCTGAAAGAGAGCTCTAATTTTATAGTAATTTTTTTCTTGATCTGCAGAAAAGCAAACATTTCCGATCATTGTGTCAGTTAAATTCAGAGCGTATGTACATGGCCATGTACCTACAATACCTTGTTTGGTGTGTGGTTCACATTTGTCTGCTGTGCTGTAAATAAACAGTCTTGGAGCGTTTCATATTATCATGGTTTTGCGCACTGAAAAATTATTAAAAGCTTATTATATTTTTAGCCTGCACAATACATTTAAAATAAGCAGAATTTAATTGTATATTATTTCTGTGTAATGTAGTGTAAGCATTATAAATATATACACTGAATTCTTGACATTCATATATAAATATTAAATTGTGAAATGTATGATTGCCTGATTGAACTTTATAAGAGTACTAGGGGTGTAATGGTTCACAAAATTCACGGTTCGGTTCGATACGATACACTGATGTCACGGTTCGGTTCGATACGTTTTAGATACAGCAAAATGTAAAAACATCTCAACTTTTCAGAATGCCGCAAGCGCACCGCGGGTCATGTGACAAGAACCAACCAATCAGCTTCATCCTTTCCCGTAACAACGTTGAGAGCTCAGCCAAGATGAAGGATCAGCTGATCATTGTTGTATATGGATTGCAATTTTGAAATAAATTTAGTAGCAGAGCTACTGCAAGCGATTTTTAGAGCTGCAAATCCATTTATCCTTCGCTGAAATTTCCGCGTCTCATGGAGAGAGCACGTCATTGTTGCTTAGCAAAGACAGACGCCTCAGGGGCGCTTCTGCCCGAGCGCTTTGGAAAGGAGGAGAAAGACGTGCTTAGCGTTTTCCATGCGTTTTTAGGCACGATATGTGAACGGCCCCTAAGGCGCTCGCTCACTCAGCACGCGCTGAAGGCTCGTTGCAAAATGTCGAATGCCTTTAACAGACCAGAAATATAAGATCCTAAAATAACCAACAGGTCTGGTGTTTGGGTTGGATTCCCTGTAAGCTATAGTTTCTAAATGCTGCAGGGATAGTTTGCTGCGTGCATGTTTCTCCTTTTTTTCGTCTTTTCCCAGATAGTACTGACGCATATATCCCAGATATTCCCGCTGGTTTTTTTTTTTTTTTTTTTTGTAATCCCGCTGGTGTACCCTGTAATGTTGCAGATGCGACATACCGTTGTTTTTTTTATCCACCACTCTCTTGCCATCACCATTATAGCTTAAAGGGAATCCAAAGTGCACCCAAACACCAGACCTGTTGGTAATTGGGGGATCTTCTCATTTCTAGTCTGTTAAACGCATTGGCTATTTTGCAACGAGCCTTCAGCGCGTACTGAGTGAGCGAGCGCCTGCTGAGTAGCCTAACATAAACATATAAGATGGTGTTTTTTTCTTCTTCGGGAGTGTCAGGGGCGTTGCCTGTTACGTTGTTTGGGTTATTGGGCTACCTTGTTGAACGCATATCATTATATTTCTCTCTCTCTCTCTTTTTTTTTTTTTTCAAATATAATTAATTACTCCAACGAACTGTTCGGTATACATAATGCGTACCGCGTACCGAACCGAAAGCGTCGTACCGAACGGTTCAATACGAATACGCGTATCGTTACACCCCTAAAGAGTACTAATAGTAATTAGTTTTTATTAACATGTTTAGATTGTGTAAAATTACTGTGTAGATTTTTTCAAGAATTACTTTTTGTATTTATTTGCATTACATTTAAATAAAATACGTTGCCATTTTTAATGTGCCCCTCTGGTTAAACACTGGCCCCTCCTTGGCCCCCCTAGTAAAATCTGTCTAGAGCCGCCACTGCTTCATTGTCCTGCTTTTCAGATTTTTCAGAGATCTCAGCATGAATATCAGAGATCTTTATGAACTCATAAAAAAAATTCACAATCATTTCTTCAAAGACTATTTTGTCTGAACCATTCTTCGATTAGTGATGATTCTTTAAGTGATGTGTCATTCTGGAAATAAATAAAAAAATCTGATTATTTGCAAAATATAATTAATAAATATATTTATAAATTTAAAAAAGCCCTATTATTACTATTATTACCTATTTTTATAATGCTATTTTTCATAAAACAGGATTTCTCCGGGTATATATATATATATATATATATATATATATATATATATATATATATATATATATATATATATATATATATATATATACAAACTTTAATGCACTTATCAAAGTAAACCAAAAAAAAAAAAAAAAAAAGTCAAATATCAAAAGTTTTAATGATAAAGGTTTTACTTTCAAAAAGGGGGATTCAAAATATGTAATTTAACTTACAATCTGTAAAGGACTGGAGGAAGTGGAAATCAGGATTAGCATAAAATAACTTCTTCAGAATCAATCATACATGTGGAAATGGGCTGAGAAATGGACAACTAGTTCTGATTTGGCTCCAAAGAAGACAGGAACCGTGTCTTCGTGGCAGTTTGTCTGGTGATTAAGGGATGACGGAAAACTTCCTTACCTTACAAATGGTTTTTTATTCTGATTCTAATTCTTCTAATTATTCACTTTAAAATAACTTTTAATTATTACACATCAACCCGCACCATTTGTGTTCTGACATGCTGGGTTCTGGTGCTCATGTGGGCGATGCAGGTTTGAGTCTGGTGTGTGTTGTTTTCGATCCACTCTCAAAATAATCAAAGTGGCAAAAGGCCAAAAGGAAAGGGCTCAGATGTTGATATGTTTTTGGATGGTGGTGATGGGAGACAGCTGTGTACGGGATGTGGCAGGTGAGGCGAGCAGCTGCCGCCCCCATTGTCCTGAAACGAAATGCGTGACAGATCATCAGCCTCCCACACACAGACGCCCATCACACGGTAGCTGTCCCGATGCATGTAACGCGCTGGCTTCTCTTGCCTCATGTTGTGTTAAGACTAATATCATTTACTGTAAAACTCCCAACCTAAACACACATGGTGTGCATCAGTGGCCGTCGTCACTGTGGGTCAACATGGTGTTTCTTTCTCACTAAAATCTGTTTTCGGTTTTCTTTCAGTGCTGGTTTGATAGGGTGAAAGATCATTTTGCATGTTCATTCAAAGCATTGAGTTCCATTGTTTAATCCACCTTATTATATTAAAGGGATAGTTCAGACAAAAAAAAAACTTCTGTCATCATTTACTCACAAGTTGTTGCAAACCTGTATGAGTTTCTTTCTTCTGTTGAACACAAAATAAATTTTGAAGAACGCTGGTAACCAAACAGTTGATGTTATGCATTGACTAACATAGTATGTTTTTTTCATACCACACAAGTCAATGGGAAAATTCGGTCACACTTTATTTTAGGGTCCAATTCTCACTATTAACTAAACATTGACTTTTGCCTCAATTAACCCCTTATTTACTGCTTATTAATAGTTTATAAGGTAGTTGTTAAGTTTAGGGTATTGGGTAGGATTATGGATGTGATGCATTATATGTACTTTATAAGCAGCCAATATGTCAATAATAGACATGCTAATAAGCAAGTAGTTATTAGTGTGAATTGGACCCTTTACTAAAGTGTTACCAAAAATTCAGACAGGTCTGAAACTTGAGGGTGAGTAAATGAATAACCTCTTTAATATAGCAGTATAAGATGTTTAAGTGTACAAGAACAAAACATATTTTCACCACAATGAACGTATGTTATAAAATCCTCAACTATTATTCTCTACTTCTAGTCTGAATGCTTTTAACTCTGTTTGTAACATATGTAGGCCTATAATTAACGCTTCGGGGCTAAAACTTATCATCAACAGGACAAACTTAAGGCCTGCGGTGTTAAATATTCCCTCGATCGCATAAATGTCTACACACAATCTTAATTATGTCTTCAAAAGTAGAAATGAAGAAAGCAAAACTACTCTATATTTGGATTTCCACTTTAAAAGACGAGGACGATACAAGTGGCCGATTGGAAATGTTCAATGCGGGGACAGAAGCTGCTCCACTGTCTTGAGCAGATAAGAGACCAGCCATCAGAAATAAAAAAATAAACTCAGATGATCAGCGCTGTCCTCAAGCACACAGTGGGAGTGGATCAGAAACAAACAGAAGTCTTTGAATATGGCTGGCTTTAATATCTCCCGCACTGTAACATCAGTAAGGTGACATTTCAGCGGCACCATCAAGATCCAACACCGGCCACGGCGCTTCAGCAATCAATTCTCCATGCGTAATGGCCTGCTAGTGTGTACGACATGAATCAGGCACGACCGGACCTCCTCTCCACCCTCCTTTTTTAAGAGGAGGACATTATTTATTCTGGAAAAGAGAAAAGGTCTGATAAGGCAGAACGCATGGAACTTAAGGTAAAGAGGGGAGAGATATCAAAACTCCTTCATTTACATAAAAAATACTACATATCACTAACAAACTCTACCATCCCAAATCTAATCTATTTATTATCTAATAAATACACTGTATTCATCAAAAATATATCAGTTTTCACAAAAATGTTAAGCACCAACACTGATAATGAGCAGCAAATCAGCATTTTAGAATGATTTCTAAAATATCCAGTGAACTTATTGTTAAAACTAATACTTGTGTTACTTGGAATGTAATAAACTGAAATAAAGACAAAAAACTTTTTATTTCATGTAGCTAAGCAACATTTCTCATTTTCATTTAATTCAACTTAATGCATGAAAACAACTAAATAAAATGTAATGAAATTAAAAATAATTAAACTTTAAAAATAACAACAAACAGAAAATCTCAAATGAAAACTCATTCAAAATATTAATACAAATTGTAATCACATCTTAATGATACTAACGAAGGATCATGTGACACTTAAGACTGGAGTAATGATGCTGTAAATTCAGATTTTGATAACAGAAATAAATTACATTTGAAAACATAAATCAAATACAAACCAGCTATTTTAAATTGTAATATTACTTTACAATTTCAACTATAATTGGAAAAAAAAAATGTTTGAAGGTTAGTGTACAGAGGAATGTTTTTCTTTCCTCTGGGGTTTAAAATCAAAATGAATATCAAAAATGTGGCATTTATGATTCATCTGACTGAAATAGATCAGATTCTCTAAACACTTCTTTAGATGTCTGATGTTTGGATCTTTATACTCTGGTCAGGTGAATTATGTTGAGAAGCGACGAATGCCAACCGTCTATCAACAAACAGAGCCACTCGTTCTCCTTATTTCCATCTGTATACTATCACAGGGCTGTCAGCACAAGGATTGGCCTGCGCTTCAGCGGATAAAAGGAGAAAGATCCTGTTGAGTGAATAATCTGGGCAGTTTACAGAGAGAGGAGCTGGTGTCAGCTTGACAGAGTCGGGGTGCACACAGGTTTGAGGATCCACACACAATCCCATCGCCTCTTCAAGTTTGGACGGGTGAATGTGAAATCAATGGTACATCCATGCCAGAGATTGTTTGTGTGGGTCTCACTGGCTCAGAAATGGAATAAAACTCACATTTCTCGCCTTAAAGAAAACAGAATGCGGCTGAACTTGCTTTTTTTAGTACAAACTTGCATGGATGGGTGTATTGATTTGACATCCCTGAAGTTTAACAGCTCTTGATGTACAGTATATGTAGCTCTGGAATACAGAGAATAATGGAAACACTGAACTTTCAACACTTTTCAGCAAAAATTAAAATAAATTACAATTTACATTATTTTAAATTAAATAATAATTTTAAGATAAAAACGCCTCAGAGTCAAAAGAACCTCAAATCAAGTATGACTAATATTAAAAGTGATGTTAAACTCATTACACAAACTAAGTAGAGTGAGATTCATTGTTTGACCTGCAGGTGGCACTATTACAAAAAGTCTCATTTAAAACTTGTCAAAATAATCTTGGGTAAGAGAGAACTGAAAATTCAGCTGTACACCACAGGAAACAAATCACATTTTAAAATATATTGTCAAATAATAAAATAAATAAATTATACTGAAATCAATTAATGAGAAATTATTGGCAAAAAATAAGTCCTTTATTCATATATGAATATTCTTGTCACAAAAGGTAACATTTTAAGTTTATTTAAATAATTGTCACTTCAAGACAACAATTTCATATTTCTATTTTTGATGTTAACATGTTACTAAGCTAACAATGTAATACTGTAATTTAAAACCACACAGCAGCCATAATATAGCCCGTTTTAATCAAATTTTACTTTTTAAAATTATACCATGACTACGTGGAAGGTCGGAGTTTAATGCATTAAATAATAATAATAATAATAATAATAATAATAATAAAATATGCATTAAATAAAGATTTATTCATCCCAATGCCTTAAAAAATTATAAATAAATTATAATGTTGAAATAAAAATATAACAAATGATGTTAAAACAGTTATTGAAAAAAATAATGATTGGGAAAACCTGCAGTAGTATCTCAGATGTCCTTTATTTCTAATGATACTTCTCAGTTAGACATGCTTGTCACACATATTGCACAATTGTCTCTATCTCGCCACTGTTTTGGTGTGTGTTGTAAGTCTATTGACACCCAGTGTGTGAAGGCAAAGTTGCAGAAGAGCTCACTCTCAGTAGGAAAGCAGTTTAAGCTCTGCTTCTGCCTCCACTTCATATGCAAAAGAGAGAGAAAAGCACTTTCCTCCTCAAATAACCTAAAGTGACAACAGCGGCAGGATCACGGCCAAGTGCGTGGTGCCACTTGGTAATGTATAATGCATTTAGCCTCTTCTGTGGCCTTGATTTTGCGCATTACAGGGGGAAATGAACAGGCAGCAAAACAAATGTTACTTTTCATTCTGTTTTACATACAGGGAAAACACAAGTCTTTCAAGTTGCCTCTCTCTCTCTCTCTCTCTTTCTTTCTGTATGTCTGTCTATCTCACAGAGAAGTGAATGAACAGAGGAGATTAAACCTGGTAAACACAGACAAACTGAATATAGAATAGCCCCAAAACGACTTTGGACACTTAAGCCTGGGTTATTACTGTTGACTATGAATAAAACTATTCAAAACATTCTTGTTAATTGAAATAAAGCTAAAATTAAATAAAAATATATTATTTATTAGACATATATACAGTGCTTTAAGTGACCCAAAATAGGTGCCGGTACTCTATTATAGTAAAAAAAAATTGATTTTTTGTTTTCTCTTTGTTTTTGATGACTCCCCTCATCTCCTGAGGTAACAACAACTATATTGAAGGGGTTTTATATACAGCAGTCAACAGGCGCCCTTAATAATAAATCCTTCTATTAGTTTGTGGATTTACTTGAGCTAGAAAGAACTATACTGAACATAAATAAAATGTGCAAAATGATTTTTAATAACTCCCGAACTGACTCAAATGATTCGCGAACCCGCTACGAACTCCCGAACTGACTCAAATGATTCGCGAACCCGCTACGAACTCTCGAATTGATTCAAATGATTTGAGATCCCCAAACTGACTCAAATGATTCGCGATCCCCAAATTGACTCAAATGATTCGCGAACCCGCTACGAACTCCCGACCTGACTCAAATGATTCGCAAACCCTCTCCGATTCCTCGAATTGATTCAAATGATCTGCGAAGCTGCTCTGTACTCCCGAACTGATTCAAATGATTTGCGATCCCCAAACTGACTCAAATGATTCGCGATCCCGCTCCGAACTCCCAAACTGACTCAAATGATTCGCGATCCCCAAATTGACTCCAATGATTCGCGAACCCGCTACGAACTCCCGACCTGACTCAAATGATTCGCGAACCCACTCCGATTCCTCGAACTGATTCAAATGATTCGCGAAACCCGCTACGAACTCCCGAACTGACTCAAATGATTCGCGATCCCGCTTCGAACTCCAAAACTGGTTCAAATGATTCAAGCTCCATACGTACACTAAAATCACGTTCTGGGTGCACGGAGAGGGGGCGGTATGCTCAAGAGCTATATTTGGAAGTGGCGGTACTGAGTACCTGTGTGTACCCGCCCACTTAAAGCACTGCACACACATATATATATAATATATACACACACACAAATATACACACACACACAAACACTAAAATTACTAACTGAAAATACATAGGCTTATAACTAAAATTACATCTAAAAAAATAATAATAATAATTTAAACCCTAATATTTAATATTTCTTATATTCCAAAAAATCCAAAGCACAGAAATTTATTACAAATGTAACTGAAAAAAAGCGTATTAAAAACATAGAAAAACAAAACAAATGTATATAATAGTACATCCAAAACAAACAAACAAACAAAACAAAACAAAAAATACTAACTTCTATAAAAAATAAAAAAAAACCTTGGAACTAAAAATTAAACTTTAGACAAAGACATAAAAAATAACTCAAAACATTAATAAAATATATAATAGCAAAACTCACACTGCCATATGTAAAAAGCTAAAGAAATGTGAAACACATATAAAATTACAAGAGATTTTAAGCAAAGAAATAACAAAATAAAAGCGAATTTAAAATATAAATAAAACCTGTAGTAATATACGGTTTAAATAATACTAAAATGACACTGACTAAAAAAAGCAAGAGATGTCAAAATCTGATAAATTGCTATAAATTCAACAAAATTAATGCTAAATCAAAACATTAATAAAACTTAAAGTTGTATACAAACAAAGTTAAAATCACACTGAGAAATCATGAACGGCATGGTACTGAATAACAAAATATCAAACAAACTATTATCTTTTTATTGTTTTACCACTTCAAACCTTTTATTATGAAATGTTTTGGTAAGAAACATATTCTTTACAATAAATTATATTTGCTTTAATTTGTTATCTAATGCAATGAAATTCAAATACTTTAAATCATGTCTTAAATGCCAAAATACCTTTTGGGCCACCATAGACATTAGAGCTAATGATCATTTCTTAAGTCATTCCCTCACTAGTGCACCAGTGGTGTTCCTCAGGCTCCCGCCCTCACAGCGTCTCTTATTAAATAAGCATGGCTGAAGGGTAGCTCCCAGACCCGTGCGAATTTAGGGCCTGTTTGGTTTGAGTCTTTAGATTTTATTAGATTGAATCGAGACTTAAGCTCCATAACGGTGCTGTAGTGATCCTCCCAGACAGAGGACCCCGTCCCCCCACAGGACCGCCTGTATCAAAACACGGGCCCCTTTGAAACCCACAGCAAAGTTCTCTCTCTCTTTCTCTCTCTCTCTCTTTCTCTAGCCTCATCCTACAATAGAAACCAAATATCTTGGTAGTCATTTCCTTTTTGAATCAGTGTTTTTAGCTATTTTTTATGGTTGTTGAACCAGCTAGATCTTTATTTTCAGAATAAAATGTGGATGTGTTTGTCAATGTAAGGGTGTTTTGGGACTGGGTCTCTATGATAATCCCTTTTCCTATGTGTTATATTTAGTGAAAATATCACTTAGAAATTAACAAAATATGTATGTTATAAATATGTTTTAGGGGAAAAAATATAATTTAAGCTACTGTTCAGTAGTGGGGTTGGTAAGATTTTTTAATATTCTTAGTAGAAGTCTCTTCTGCTCACAAAGGCTGCATTTATTTGGTAAAAAATGCAGTAAAAACTGTAATATTGTGAATTATTATTTAAAATTAAAATAACTGTTTACTATTTGAAAATATGTTAAGATGTAATTTATTCCTGTGATGTAAAGCTGAATTTTCAGCATCAGTATTCCAGTGTTCAGTGTCACATGATCCTTCAGAAATCATTCTGATATGCTGAGTTTACATCTCACGATTCACAGTGAGAAAAATTCCAAATTGTGAGATAAAAGAAAAAATCAGAAAAAAAACAGTAATGCTCAACTTAGCACTTATAATCATTACAGCTGAAAACATTTTAGCACAGACTCTGTCTCTAGACACACAATGAGCTGACCAGAAAACACACTTGCTCACTCACACACACATGCGTTTGCAATGAGCTGCTGACCACACACACACACACACACACACACAGAGGAATGTGCAACACCATGCCTGTGATTCGGACCACGGGAGCTCATTGGGAACAGGCGTTGTTCCAGAAAGATCTGTGTGGCCGCCCACTTCTTACATCATCATGCCATTCTGATCACACTCACTAATGCTCTCAGCTGCGCCTCTATGACATCATTTCCTGCCCCAGCTGGGTCTGTGTGTGACATAAACCTACACCAGAACACTCTGATAGCTTTGGGTCAGGCTTTTATGGCAGAATCTGAGGGTTATACACAGATGAAGATCCAGCTGTTAGTGTGAAAGCATCATGAAAAAAATCCTAATAGCCTTCTCTCTGCTTCTCATGTTAATGGTATTTTACAGATTCGAAACAAAGTGTACAATACATTTCAGATCCATATCAGTTCCTGTTTCTTTAGTATATTTGACGCTAACGGGTCCAGGTTTGGCTAGTTTAGTCTCATCAGTTGGCACCTGCTGGCAGATGCTGGAACTACAACATTCTCCATTCACAGCTGATCAAAAGTATTTATTAGTCAGTGTTTACTCCAACGCTATCTCACGACCAATTCGTACGTATTTTTTACGAGGTGGCTTATTCGTACGATTTTATATGACCCCAGTGACGGTTAGGTTTAGGGGCGGGGTTAGGTGTAGGTCATTCGTACAAATTCATACGAATTATGCAAATCGTTAAATACGTACGATTTGGCAACAATCGTATGAATTTGTACTAGTGTGGTCGTACGAATTCGTACGAATAAACCTTGTGAAAAATTTATGAATTGCCGTTAGATCGGGTTGTTTACTCTGATTAATAAAATGTATCATATGTTACAAATAAATAATAAGAATTACTCACTGTCAAAAAAATTATCACTAAAACTGTCCTGAGCTGTAAAGTGAATAAACAAATAATTGATAAAAGGCTTTTATTTTATTTTTTTCTTATATAAATCTAAAATGTATTATATACATTATAGTTTGAGGTTTGTAAGATGATGATGATTATTATTATTATTTTGGTCTCTTGCCAAGGCTGCAATTATTTGATTAAAAATACAGTAAAACAGCAATATTATGAAACATTACTACAATTTAAAACAACTGTTTTCTATGTTAATATAATGTAAAATGTAGTTTATTCCTGTGAGGCGAAGCTAAATTGCTAAATTTAGCATCATTACTCCAGACTTCAGTCACATGATCCTTCAGAAATCATACTGAAATATTTTTGATTATTATTAATACTGAAAACAGTTGTGCTGCTATATATATATATATATATATATATATATATATATATATATATATATATATATATATATATATATAAACTGTGATACATTTGTTTTAAAGATTCTGTGATGAATAGAATGTTTTGTCATAGAACAGCATTTACTTAAAACTGAAATCTTTCATAAGACTATACCCACTTCTCCCTCCAGAGCGTATGATAATGTCTGAATAAGGTACTCAGAGTCTGAAGTCTCTCCCTTTCCTTTCAAATCAAATATTTATCTTTCATATTTGGAGTCCCTTTACTATGAGACACATTCTCATCTCAAGCGTGTTTTGCAGCTCAGATAAACTAGTTGCCTCTTGATAGAACACAATTAGCATCCAAGACAGACAAGTCGGCCACTTCTCCTGAAGTTCGTAAACTTCACAATTTCCTTTTTGTTCCACGGCATGAAAATAACTCACTAACAGCCATACGTTTTCATTCTCCTGCTTCTGCGGAGGACTCGAAAATGAGACTTTATGTTTCATAAACGCTGCATCTCAGTGGCTTCAATAATCCTGCAAATGAAATCGATTCTCTCTCTCCCTCTCACCAATTCAGATCCCAGCTGGGTTTCCCATATGTGGCCGTAATGAGGAACGGCAAAGTCAATCCCTTATATCGGCATCCCTGCTAAAACTCAGCAGAACATCCAATCCTTCTGTAATTACCTATAATACAAACAGACGCACTGTGTCAGCCACCTATTTTTTTTAATAAAGTCATCTGTATTTCCATAAATATTGACGCATGGATTTAATGCAGTTCATTATATGCTTCTCAGAGGTGTGCTGTATTATTCAGAAAAGAAGTAGTGAACCCAAACAGTGCAGAAAGTAAACACGTTTGTTGTTCATATGCGTATATTTCTTTGTTTCATCTCAAAATCCTAAGTGTAAATCTCAAGATACAGTCAATAATGATTTTCCCAGAATACCAACAACATTTCAAATTGTTAATGCTGCTCCACTGCCTTCAGAATTGGAAAAGAAACTGATTTTCTTCACAATTATCTGCAAGGTCTGCCGCACCTTTCTCAGAAATGGCTCGTTTCATGTGCATTCTACCAATTGTGAACAACTGTGTCATTTTTTGGCTGCTCCGGCCTCACAAATTAGATTATACCGACCCACTCACACTACAGCATCTCTACAGGTTTAAACTCAGCATGAAAACCACTTCCTATTGATTAATGTTCTCATTTCCTGTGTTTTCAGCCAGCGCATGTGGTCAGAACTGCCTTTTGTTTATTCCATAAACCTGCATCTATTTGCATCTTTAGTAATTAGTGTTTTAAAGTAAATAGAAATTGAAAGAAATTGAAATCGGTTTTGATTGTTAAAATATCAACCTAAATGAAAAAAAAAACAAATCTCCTCATTTCACTTCCATTTACAGTATGGTCCCATCAGTTAATGTTAGACAATGAATTAACTAACATTAAATAACAATGAACAAAATGAAGATTTGTCACGCAACAACTTCTTATGCAAACAAGATTACGAGAGGCATAAGTACATTTTATTTATTCATTTATTTACAAAATACAATTTTAAATGTATTAAAACAACATATATTTACACTCTAGAAACAGTATTGCATTGTGGTGATTTGTGCATGGTCAAACGCCCACTAAGAAAGTGTACAAATCTAGTTTGTTAAACTGTTTTAAGTTAAAGTGAAACACTACAGGCAAAACTTTTTTGGATGTTGGATTGTGCATTCAAGTTTTATTCCTATCTACTGGATATTCTGTAGATATTTGTTCGTGTATCAAATGCCTGATTTAAATTAAATTTTATTCCCCAAAACACGTTGAAAATTTATTTAATTTTACTGTGTGGAATGTTTTTTCTAATTTATGGAATAATAAAAAGTCACATCCCAAATTTGTTAACAAAATGATAAAATATTTTATCCTGGCTTTATCCAATGTTCAGATTTCTGCTCTGGAAATGTATGCAAATGAGTGCATATTCAATTAGATAATACCTCCTTTGCATATTGAAACATGACAGTTTAGAAAACATGCTGTTAAAACTGGTAAAGTATGGTGACTTCAGTTTTATCCTAGTGTCTTGCCTTAAAAATAATTAGTTTATCAATAGCTTGCATCAAGTGAACTCCTCCTAGAGTGAAAAAGGCATGATGTGAAAGCGGAGTAAGGTGAGGTGTGTGTGTGTTTATTGGCAGTCAGTCACCTCAGAGGTTTCAGGTTAGATCATCTCGGCATCCCGTGCCATTCTGCCCTTGCAAAACGACCCAATGCTGGATTCTGCATTGAGAGGAAAAATCAATTATTCGACCCCCTGTCCATTTCACAGCTCAACACTGGGGTGAATTAAAGACCACTTTATAAGCATTTCCCACAATGACTGGCATCGTGCTGCAACACTAACTGCTGCCTTTTCCCTTTCTAGTGCTAAAGACGCCGCTAATGTGCTTCTTGTTGACAGGGTGAACATTCCCTGTCCACTGCAGCCAGCGTCCTGACAGCGAGGATGTGACAGCACTAATGGAAGCTGATTACCGGGAGGCATCTATTAATTTACCCCTAATCACAACAAAGAGAGAGGCAGCACTTAACAGCTGTGAAATAGCAGCCGCTGTTCGGAAATGAAGCCTGGGGAAAAGGCCGAGGACATATTACCTGCCGCTATTGTGCTGATCATCAACCCGGCTTAGCCGTCGGTAACTCTATAGGCTACATTGGCCATCCCCTTTACCTGGGAGCTCTCAGTAAGTGGTGGGAAAAAAGCACATAAAGGCGATTGGTTTGCACGTGGAGTGCTGGAAAGATTGTGATCCAAGTGAGAAGCTGACAGTAACAGGTTTAAGCTCTCTGGCTTTATTTGTGAAGGAGAGGGGATTGTCGCTCTGACCTGATTGCGAGAGGTTGACTTCCTATCTGCTTTTGTTTGAGAACAAAGTGTCCAGATGACCTTTGCTTTGTGAGGCTGAAGAGAAGAGAATACTGTTAACAAGCACATGCCAAGCCTCCTCTGCACATGCTCCTTGTAAGAGAAGACAGTGTCGGATAGGATGAATTTAAAGGGATAGCTCACCTACAAATAAAAACGTGGGCATCATTTACTCACCCTCATGTTATTTCAAACAACATTTCTTTCATTGAACACAAAAGAGAGGTTTATTGCTCTTTTCCGTAACACAGATACATACGATGATGCAAGCTCCTAAAAGAACAACAAAGCATAATAAAATATTATCATAACAGTCTAATATGGATTACATAATCAAATTACAAAAATTAAGCACTTCCAACTAGATTACATGTTAAAATGCTCAGAATTAGATTACATTCACTTTAAGATTGCATGATTACTGTACATATAATTGACGCAATGGCAGTAAATTATTCATAATTTGACTTTCTCTCTCTTAAAGGATGCTATAGAATGCATTGATACAATATTTTTAATTGTTCTCTGATGTCCCCGGAGTGTGTATATGAAGTTTTATGTCAAAATACCCCACAGATCGTTTTTTTTTAAAGCTTGTTGAAATTGCCACTTTTAGGGTATGAGCCAAAACATGCTGTAATTTATGTTGTCCCCTTTAAATGAAAATGAGCTGCTGCTCATGCCTCCCTTTTCTGACTAGTGCGGAGCTCGGGCTCACGGGCAGACTACCGGTGTTACGGTTTAACTGACTTTACATTGCTTCCAAATGCAATTTTTAACTATCACATTCCTATTTACGATCATTTTGGTAGCACACATAAAAGTAGCATTAGTGAAAACAGGCAGAGCCAATGGTAGCTTTAGCAACATTAGCCTTACAGAGAGCCAAGAAGATCTTTTGGAAAACAAAATATGATGGTTGATGTTTACTTTGTCTGCAGTCTGGATTTTTGTGCATGAAGCGTTGGTATCGATCCTTCTTTCAGAAGCAATATTTGCACAGCTCCAGCGCTGCACTGACCCTCGTTTGTGAGGCAGTCAGGTGTAAAATGTTAGCACAAATGCATAGGACTTTCCATTTGTTTTCGAAAATTAAAGTTAACCCTCATGTCCTCACTGGTTTATGGAGACTCCTATGTTCGTTGGTGTATCCCAACACACAACACTTTTAATCGCTCTTTGGCGCTGACATTGTATCTCCAGCAGTTGCAGAAAGAGAACAGTAATGGCGGACTGCTGCTACTCACTCAAGTGTGTGTATACGCTTATAGGCCAGAAAGCGTCACAAATGGGCGGGACTTTCACTGACTATGTCATCATAGTAGTGTGGAGAGAATGTTTATGAATTATTGGGATTATAAAACAATAAGTGGGTCGATTTTTTTTTCACACACTACGGCCACACAACTGTGTTCAAACACTGTATAAAAGTGATTTTTGCATTCTATGGCACCTTTAAATTTTCCTTTCTAAAACTGTACCGATTTTATACATTTATAAAGTCTTCCACCCTTTTATCAACTATGATAGTTATCCTGAAGGTCTTTTGTGTTTTCATTTTCTTATTCTTGCAAATTGTCTGGAATGAGAATAATTTGTGCTGTTACGTTTCTAAGCAATCAGACTTACTGTTTTAAACTGCCAAATGACAAAAACACACACTAAACCTCTGAGGAACATCACGCCAAGTCTGAGGTTATTAGCATGGCGTGATGTTTGTTGTGCCAATGTCGCCTGTTCTCCAGCCCTTCCCTGAAGGACTCTCACACAATTACAGATCACAGGACATCTCTGCCGCTGTTAGAGTGACTAATAGGTTTTATGGGGCCTTTGGGAGTCCTGTTGTGCCAGCTATTGTGGAAGTCATGAGTTATATGATCTTACAATTATAAATATACACAAGGCGGATTTCCCTTTCTCCTAATTATCTTCCTATTGTGTGACGCTTGGCCAAGGAGGGGCACTGATGCCGTAAGCTGGAGAAAGAGACAGAGAGAAAGAGTGAAAGAGAGAGAGAGAGAGACATCCATAGCCAGATTTGGCTAGTTGGCAGCAGCTTCCAGCCAGAGCACAGTTACCTTTTATTACAGTCGTAATTAGAAACTCACGCTGCCAGCATCATGAAAAGAGGCTTTTGAAGTCATGCGCTCACAGGGTGTCGGCTGGAACCAACCGGAGGCCCAAAAAGTGTTCAATTAACGGAGGGAGGCAGAGCTCTGGGCCGCTGTAATATGACAAACAAGCCAGAACATTCCGTTTGGCGTCGTATGAATTAATCAGTCAAACAGCGGTGGACATGTTGGGCTTACAGACGTTTGATTCATTCCTGGGGACTGATGAGGCTCGTGATTAAATTAGGGAGCTCTTCAGCAGCACGTCTGAGGGGGGCAACAGAGAGGTTTTTGAAAGAGTTGAATGCAGGCTGACAGGCAGATCGTCTGGAGGGGCTCAGACCCCACTCAGAACCGCACTAATTACCTAATTACTGACACACACACAACAGCTGCATCTGCTTGACCACACACACACACACACACACACACACACACACACACACACACACACACACACACACACACACACACACACACACAAATGCATGTATGAAGGTAATCATTTGCTAATGCATTAAAAGGGATAGTTCACACAAAAAGAAAAGTTCTGACATCATTTAATCACCCTCAAGTTGTTCCAAATCTGTAGTTTCTTTCTTCTGTTAAACATAAAAGAAGATATTTTGAAGAATGTGGGTAACCAAACAGTTGCTGGTCCCCAATTACTTGCATAGTATTTTCCCCCACATAATATATGAGTTTGGTTGACTTTTGCCTAAATAAACTCCTAATTTCCTGATTATTAATAGTTAGTAAGGTTTGTGTGGTATGGGGTAGGACCATATCTAAAATACAGTCATGCAGAATAAGGCTATGCTTTTTTAACGCACTAGTAAACAGCCATCCACTGTGCTAGTAATATGCATGTGTGTCTTAACTAAGTGTTACCATGAGTTTTTACGAGTTACACAGCATTTTCCCGAAAAAAACATGTTGTTCCTTGTTGTTTTGACATAAAGAAACACACAATAGTGATTTCAGATTCATAAGTGAATCATTCATTGAACCGATAAATTTTTTTTAAAATCACAAATCACAAATTGCATCAAATGATTAATTTGTGAATTAGACTAATCCAATTAAAGCAAAAGCAAACGACTCTGATTCAGTCCATCATTGCTTAAAGTGAACGATTCCTTAAATCATTTGGCTTGCTCAGAAAACTTTACTAATTGATCACTGTTGATTAACTGTTCATTAAATGAAAGAAAATTCGATTATGTATCAATAACTGAAAGTAACAACTTATTGATGTTATGATATATATATATTTTTTTTTTGCACAGGAAACTAATTTGAGCTTTTCCATCTTGAGCAACCAGGGTTATTATCATTAACTAAAACTTTTAAAGCCTTTTTTTATATTATTAAATAAAGCTGAAATAAGATAAAATATAAATATTATATGAAAGCTAAAAGAAAATGCGAAGTAAACTAAATTTTAAGCACTAAGATTATTAACTGGAAATAAATAAAATCTAAAACTGGAATAAAAGCTAATTAAACCTAATAAGAACAAAAACTTATAAAAATGACAAAAGCACACAACAAAATGACTCAAATGTAAACTAAAATGAAAACTATTAATATATGCATTCAAATATTTATAAAACTATATAAATCGCTCTAAAAATAACACAGCGACTAACAGTGTAATTCTGTCAAAATATCCTGAAGTAACTGAAATGATCCCTCGGGAATCTCTCCTCCTACAAATCACTGACCCTGATGTAATACATTTCGTTTCCCAACATAAATCAATAAATGAGGAAAAGTGATCTTGGTTTAAATATGAGCTGCTCTCAGACCAAAGGGCAAGTTCATTATTCAGCTCATTTACATTAATGATGCCTGTTTCATTCAGCATTGGGCTCAGTTATGAATCTAAACATCATTGGTGTCATTCTGGATGGAATAATTCTACCCAACCGTATCTAACTTTGTGTAAAACCAGGGATCAATATGAACCAAAAATAAAATTAAAACCCTTAACGATATGTAATGTTTAGTACATTTCTGAAGCATCAATGGAGGATTTGTGTATATGTCATAATACGACTGCAATATACGATAACATAAAATAATATCCTAAAAGTATTAATCAAAATATTAAATAATAATAGTGCAAATATATCAAATAGGTTTAATTTCAGCCCATAAGTTGAGAATCTATTCACAATATAAATATGTATATTATGTATAAATATAAGTATAATGGACTTACATGTTTGGTGTGGTGAATCTTGTGTACACACTATCTATTTACAATGCCACTCTTGCAGATCTGCGTACAAACACACTTTTGCCATCTATAATTGAACTCTGGCAAATTTACATATTTATTAATGTGATGATTGTTGCAATGTGATGGCCTTTTGCAGCTGTCACACACACACAGTGATTCACCTTCGCGTGAAGCTTCGAGCTCACTTGAGCGACCAATAAGCCACTTAAGCCTGGTTTCCATGGCAACTGCACAGAGGCTTTTAACAGGCTGTTTCTTCGCCATCCGTGTCTACTGTATTAATGAGATAATTACACGAGCATACATACTGACTGCTGTTTAGAAACACTGGATAACGATGCCTATTTACATAAGTTAATTACGACAAACTGAGAAGTCAATGCCTCAGTTTGTTTGTGCCTCTGTAAAGCGCTCAACCTGAGTGAAGCTGAGAATCCTGAATACTGAATAGCTGTTGCATTTAATACAGCTGTGATGAAGAAGTGTTAAGCATCTAAATGGGAAATTTGCCCTTTAAAATGGTCATTTAAATGTTCCTTTTTTTTTTTTAATTATAAAACGTGCAGCTGAATTTTCAGCATCATTCCTCCAGTCTTCAGTGTCACATGATCTTCAGAAATCATTCTTATGTGCTGATTTGCTGCTCAAGAAACATTTCTGATTATTATCAGTGTTGAAAACAGCCGTGCTGTTTAATATTTCGGTGGAAACCGTGACACACTAGGTTACTAAAGGCTAATTAATAAAGAAATGAATACTTTCATTCAGCAAGGATGCATTAAATTGAACAAATGTGACATTTATGATTTTACAAAAGATTGTTATTTGAAATAAATGCTATTCTTTTGAACTTTCCTGAAAATCACCACAGAAAAACTGCATATTAAAATATATTATACTAGAAAACTCTTACTGTAATAATAATAATAATAATAATTGTAAAATGTAATAATTTTAATTAAAGTCTTGACTGATTCCAAACAAATTCAAATCTAGAACCCAGATTATCACACAGACTTGAAACATAACTATTTTACTAAGTAACCATAAAAGCAAAGCGCTATTGTTATTGAAATTCATAAATATGGCGATTATCATTTAAAATCAATAAGCTGCTATGTTGCATGTCATCCATCATGTCTAGGATTTGTCTCTTTAAATGCATACGTTTATATTCTTAAAGGAACACTGCGCTAATCACTCCGCCCAAGTTACGTTAGCTGTGCTCCTACGCCTAGTGAGAATATAGTTCCCAGTATTTATACGATTAAAAATGGTCTCTGTCTCATATAGCCTTGTTATTTGTACACGCTGTGACTATACAGATCACAACATGTTAATAGGAAAATGTTTGCTTTATTTTGTCACTTATTGGGATTACTATGCTACCATTATCAATTTACATCTAGTCTTTGTGCTAAGCTAGGCTAGCGGTGGGTGCCTCAAATAACACTTACAGAACGCACAGAAATGAAAAAGGTATGTATGGACTTATCTAACTCTGGGGGATACTGTGAATAAGCTAAAGTCCCAAAAAGTCAGAGTGTTCCTTTGACTAGGAGATTTTCTCATTAGATTAGATTAGATTAGATTAGATTAGATTCAACTTTATTGTCACTGCACATGTAGGTACAAGGCAACGAAATGCAGTTAGCATCTAACCAGAAGTGCAATAAGCAGTAAGTACAGAATAAAGGTCTATAATATGTACAATAACTATACAGGTAAGTATTATGGACATAATTTACAGATATTAAATACTATAAGCACGATATACAGATAGGTGTACTATGAACATACTATACAGATGGGCTATGTAAAAGTGTATGTACACTATAGGCAGAACTATGAACATAATTTACAGTATTGCAATGGACAGTAAAGTGCATAGAAAAAAAAATATTTCAATGTGCAAATGGATTATACATTGTTCCTGGATGAACAGGCAGTAGTGCAAGTAATAACAAGTTACTTTTTGCTTGTTGTGAGTAAATAAATAAATCAGAGTGTTGAAGAGGGGGAGGAGTCTATGTGTGGTGTGGGGGGAGTTGAGGTGTGTCAGAGGGCAGAGTTCAGCAAGGAGACAGCTTTAGGGAAAAAGCTGTTCCTGAATCTTGTGGTCCTTGTCCGGAGGCTCCTGAAACGCCTTCCGGAGGGGAGGAGGTTAAACAGTTCGTGGTCAGGGTGAGAGGAGTCCTTGAGAATGCTGCGAGCTCGACGTAGACAGCGTTTCTTCTGGATGTCCTCAAGAGCAGGAAGCGGTGTCCCTGTGATGCGCTGGGCAGTTTTCAACACCCTCTGCAGTGCCTTGCGGTCAGCCACTGAGCAGTTCCCATACCAGACTGTGATGCAACTGGTCAGGATGCTCTCGATCGCACACCGGTAAAAGTTCACCAGGATGGTTGAAGACAACTGGTTCTTCTTCAGTGTCCTGAGGAAGAAAAGGCGCTGGTGAGCCTTTTTGACGAGGCTGGAGGAGTTTGTGGCCCAGGACAGTTCCTCCGAGATGGTGGTTCCCAGGAACTTGAAGCTGGAGACACGTTCAACAACCATCCCGTTAATGTGGATGGGGTCATGCGTGCTTCCTTTCTTCTTCCTGAAGTCCATAATGAGCTCCTTGGTCTTATTGGTGTTAAGGAGCAGGTTATTGTCAGCGCACCATGTGGCCAGGTGCTGTATCTCTTCCCTGTAGGCAGTCTCATCGTTGTCACTGATGAGGCCAATCACCGTGGTGTCGTCTGCAAACTTAATGATGGAGTTGGATCCATGCACAGGCTTGCAGTCGTGGGTGTAAAGGGAGTAGAGGAATGGGCTCAGCACACAGCCCTGTGGTACGCCAGTGTTAAGTGTGATGGTGGTGGAGTGGTTGTGGCCTGACCGAACATGCTGAGGCCTGTTGGTCAGAAAGTCCATAATCCAGTTGCAGAGGGAGCTGTTAATGTCCAGGTCTCCAAGTTTTGTGGTCAGCTTGGAGGGAATGACGGTGTTAAATGCTGAACTGAAGTCAACAAACAACATCCTAACATACGTGTTGTTATGGTCCAGGTGTGTGAGTGCAGAGTGCAGCACTGTGCATACTGCATCCTCTGTGCTCCTATTTCTGCGGTAAGCAAATTGGTGTGGGTCCAGTGTGGGTGGGAGGCAGTCTTTGAGGTGTGCTAGGACCAGTCGCTCGAAGCACTTCATAATGATGGGTGTGAGTGCTACGGGGCGATAGTCATTGAGGCAGGTTGGGGAGGAGTGTTTTGGTACTGGCACAATGGATGTGGACTTAAAACATGTTGGCACAGTTGCTTGGGTGAGGGACAGATTGAAAATGTCTGTGAAGACCCCTGCAAGCTGCTCTGCACATGCCCTAAGCACACGTCCAGGAATGCCATCCGGGCCAGCAGCCTTGCGTGCGTTGATCCGGCTCAGTGCAGTGTGGACATCTGTGGAGGTGAGTTTGAGAGGTTGGTGGTCTGAAGAGGCTGAGATTTTGGTGGCCGTCTCCTTGCTGTCGCTGTTGAAGCGAGCATAAAAGTCATTTAGCTCGTTAAGGAAGGAGACGTCCGTGACTGTTGGTGTGGAGTTGCTTGACTTGTAGTCACTGATAATCTGGATGCCCTGCCACATGCGTCGGGGGTCAGAGTTGGAAAAGTGTTCCTCTACCTTCAACTTGTAGCAGTACTTTGCCTTTTTGATGCCCCTTTTCAGGTTAGCCCTGGATTTACTGTAGGCCTGAGCGTCGTCTGACCTGAAAGCGGTGTTGCGGGCTTTCAGCAGAAGTCGCACCTCCTTGTTCATCCATGGCTTCTGATTAGGGTATGTTGTTATCTGTTTTTCTGTTGTTACACTGTCAATGGTGGAGTTGATGTGATCCAGTACAGAGGAGGTGTAGATATCAATGTCCGTGTGAGAGCCACAGGCAGCCTGTGAAGCAAACATACTCCAGTCAGTGTGTTGAAACCTGTCTTGAAGTAAAGAGTCTGCTCCAGTTGGCCACACTTTGATGGTCCTCACTGATGGCTTCACACGGTTGATGAGGGGTGAATACTTAGGGGTGAGAAACAAAGAAAGGTGATCAGACTGTCCGAGGTGGGGGAGGGGGCTCGCGATGTAAGCTCCATTAATGTTTGTATAAACATGATCCAAAGTTTTGTCTCCTCTGGTGTGGCAGGAAACATGCTGGTGAAATTTGGGGAGTACTGTTTTTAATTTGCAGTGATTAAAATCACCCGCGACAATAAAAGCAGCCTCTGGGTGAGCAGTCTGTTGTTTACTAATGGCTGCATGAAGTTCGTTCAAAGCAAGCTTGGCATTAGCATCCGGTGGAATATAGACTGCGGTTATTATGGTGGAAGTGAACTCCCGTGGCAGATAAAAAGGTCTACATTTAACCATGAGAAACTCTAGGTTAGCTGAGCAGTGTCTCCCAACAATGACAGTGTTCGTACACCAAGCTTTGTTGACATAAATGCACAATCCACCACCTCTTGTCTTGCCTGAGTCATCTGCCGTTCTATCTGCCCGGAGCGTGTAGCGTCCTGCTAGCTCAATGGCATTGTTGGGTACGTCGCTGTGTAGCCATGTTTCTGTGAAAACCATGACATTGCAGTCCAGAAGTTTCTTACTGTGGGTGATGCAGAGTCGTAACTCATCCATTTTGTTCACCAGTGACCGCACATTAGCGAGAAAAATGCTGGGTAAAGAGAGCCGGAGCGGTGTTAGCTTTAGCTTAGCTCTTAGACCTCCGCGCTTCCCCCGCCTTTGTTTACGATCCCGACGCCGCCTGCGAGCACTTCCGCCCGGCCGGGTAGAGTGCGAAGCTTCGGGTGTTCTAGCGATCTCAGGGATGAGTCGAAGATTGGTGATAAAACTGCTGGTAAAGTCCTCACCGATATCCAAAAGCTCCTGTCGGGTGTATGATGTTAAAGCAAAGCTGTTCAGTACGAACAGACCCGAGATGAGCAGGAATAAAACTGCAAAATTGCAAAAACTGGAGAGACGCTGAGCCTCGCGATGTGTTCGCGCCGCCATCTTGGTCACAAAGGAATAGGAACAGGAAATTAAAACAGGAATAGAGCAGATCTATTCCTTCTATATCAGACGAACAGAAACAGACACCTCTAAAGAGCAAGGCTTGGCCAGGGGGTCGAGGAACCTTCCCATGATGCCCCCATGCTGTGCACCCAAGCATTGCATCCACGGTCGGGAGAGACGCTCCCTGCTAAGTTTGAAAAGACCAATTTTCAGCTAATATGAAGGTCGTGACAGCGGCATAAAAGGCCTGGTAGGACATTATAGTAGCGGAATTGTAAATATTGGTTAGAGACAGACACAAACGGAGGGGAGGGCTGTGGGAAATTTCCATACAGCCCGCTGCGGCACCACTGGTGGCTCACTGCGGCGGAATAGATTTTCCATTCTACTGTGTCACATTAGATTTTCGGAGGTGCTGGGTGGCAGGTACATATCATTAGTAACACTTTAGCGTGGTAATGAACCTTTTTATTTATCCTCCACTCTCCTCATGAATGCATAAGGAGTCTCTCTGTGGCTTCCCCCCTGGAGAGAGAAAGAGAGAGAGAGAGAGAGAGAGAGAGAGAGACAGCACTCATGGCCTTTTGAATGACTGCTTATGGTGACCAGAATGCAGGGAACATCGAATACTGTAGGGAAATGACTGTAGAGCTGCTAAAAACACAAATAATAAAAAAAAAATACACACATATATACATAACACACATCTCGGACTTCATGGATATAGTACAAACACGGCAGTGCAAGTTACACACAAACGTTAAGGATTAAGGGTTAAGGATTGTCAAAATCAAATCAATAACTGATTTGGAGAAATGTAGCATTCCATCACTTTCTTCTGCAATGGATGCTCTGCCGTGAATGGGTGCCGTCAGAATGAGAGTACAAACAGCTGATAAAAACATCACAATAATCCACAGCACTCCAGTCCATCAGTTAAAGTCTTTAGAAGAGAAAAGATGCATCTTTGAAAGAAACAGATACATCATTCAGATGTTTTCAAGTTCAAACCTTTGGGTCCTGATAAAAATGAGTCCTCTTTGAATAATACTGCTTTCTCCAATGAAAAAGTTATCTCTCCTGAACCAGGAGAGAAATATGCACAGACCAAGCATCATTTACAAGTGAAAACCGATTTTTATGTGAGAGGACTTTTTCACTGAAGGAAGCATTATGGATTTATGGATCACTTGTGGATTATTGTGATGTTTTTAATCAGCTGTTTGGACTCATTCTGACGGCACCCATTCACTGCAGAGCATCTTCTGGTGAGCAAGTGATGGAATGCTACATTTCTACAAATCTCAAAAACAAAAACAAACACATCTACATCTTGAATGGCCTGTGGGTGAGTACCTTTTCAGCAAATGTAATTTTTTTATGAACTATTGCTTTAAAAATAAAAATTCCAAAGGGAATATTTTTGCATCAATGCCATTCACTTTTGGTTCCCCGAAGAACATTTCAGTGAACCGTTTCTAAAACAACCTTTTTATTATTATTATTATTATTATTTTGAAGAACATTTAAATATTTTTAAAAAACCTTTTCTGCTACAAGGAATTTGGCACATGGAACCATCAATGCCAATACAGATTTATTTTAAATACTGTAGGTTAATTTTTTTTTTTTTTTTTTCTTTTTTTAAATGTGCTAAGGAGTTGTTAGGTAAGCCATAATTTTAAACTAGCTCCCTAACACTGTTAACAACCACTGCAGCAATTCCACAAGCTTCAGATCCAGTAAAACAACCCAGCCACAAGCAATCAACTGACCTCACTGTTGTGGGCAGATCACAAGCTAAATGCCCCCTGACAGCTCTCAAGACCCCCTCCGTGTGGCTTTAAACGTGTGAATGGATCCCCTGCCTCAGCATCTGTGGAGAATCAGGGATGTCACAGGCATTACATGACAGTCTGCATGCCAACAATCCACCTGACCATTCACACACACATTTTAAAGACAGTTTTTCCAAATGACATATGAAATTAGAAATAAAATGTATAATATGAGAAAATTGAAAAAATGTCCATACTTGAGTCTACTTTAATATGAGTTTAAGTCAGAACAAGGATTTAATTTGAATTCATAAGCTAAGGTTAATGATTCAGTTCTCACAAAAAGTGAACCACAAGTTATCAGTAAAGTTCCAATGAGTAAGGCATTTAAACCCATGTTGCTTCACAATGACTGTCTTTGTGGGGTAAAAACACTTAATAAAACTATATTCTTAATGATTAGTTGCTTTATTTTCTAGTATTCAGTTTAGTGATTGTTACTTTTAATATTTTATCTAATGCACTATTTGCTTTTTACTTTCTACAGCATGCATCAATATTACTAATGCTCTTTGTGAGGAAATCATCTATGCACATAATTTAAATAAATCTTCTTAATATACTATAAACTAAACGTTTATTTCAAAATAAATACACATGAAAAACACTGTGTAAAAACACGTCGTGTGATGATTCAGTTCATTTGAGTCAACTTAAATGACTCGTCTGAATCAACCATTTCACTAAATTGATTCAGACTTCTTGATACATATGAATATCATACAAAAAACTGGATTGCATTTGCCAGAATGTGCAGTACATGTTTAGAGCTCCTTGCATGACATTTCATATCACACAATGCAATTCACACAATCCACTTTTGATTTCCAGTGTGAAAAATGCAATAATGAAAGCACTGCAATATTTTTTGCAGACTCAACTTCTAAGACTTAACACAATTTTAAATGAAGTGCTGACCGCTTATAATCAACTTGAAATTAATTTGGATATATTCATCTATTTTTTTGTGTGTGATGTCATCAAAGCCATTCAGTACATATTTATCAAGCAGGATGAAATGTTTAATTGATCAAAAATTAAAACCAAAAAACAGCAGAGAATTCATAATATTGCACATACTTACTGTTTAGTTTGTGTGGTTGTTTTCCCTCCAAAATGGTGTCACTTCCTGGATGATGATGTGATTAAGGAACTGACTTTTATTAAAGGAATACTACAGATGTTTTCCCACATTTCTCTCTTTGTTTTCAGAATATGTAACTTGATATGTTAATATTGTATTTTTTTTAATATATATATATATAATCTGTACTTGTCAGAAATTGCCCGTCTATTTTAATTTGTTTGTAACTTTTCAACTGAGGATGCAACCAGAGACTAAAAGGATGGAAAGTGATACTGAAAACTAATCGAATTATATCATGATTTTTATACGAGACAAAAACATTGTGGTAACAAGAGAAAATATTTTCCATCTTTAAAAAAGTGTTTATCCTAAAACACATTTACATATACAGTATATCCAAAGTGACGTAAGTTGCATTCAAGTTACAAATTTGGGCAGATTTTGTTTTCCCTGAGAATTGAACCCATGACCTTGGTATTGTTAGCACCGAACATTACTGTCTGAGCTATAGGAAAGCTGTATGATATATGAAATGGACTTTAAAATGTTTCAGTTCAGCAGTAAAGCTGATTTTCACCATACTGAGGTTTGTTCCCCTGCTGTGGCTCTCAAAGGCCCATCAGTTGCTCTCTCCTGTCCTGGTGTTAGCATCATGGAGGTCAGCACCCCTCGCCCCTCCATTCTCAGCTCTGAGTGCACTGGAGCAGCTCGGACCTCACTTCTCCGCCCGGTCAGGGCCTCTCGGTCAGCCCGGCGTCCTGCCTGTTCATTTCCCTTTCATCTTCAGTGTGAAATTGTTGCCGGTGCGTTGCTGACCCCGGGCATTAAGAGGTCAGCTATTGAATTCTGATGTGCATCTCTGGATGACAGAATCTTCTTCACGAGGAGAATAGAAAAGAGGAGGGAGGGAGCAGAGTGGGATTTAATGGGCCGCTGTCCACATCACTGTCAGAGTTTAGTCGATTTTGTCCAAGCATGTGATAAGGAAGAGGAGGAGGGGAGATAGAAACAACTCCCGGAGATTCACCATCTCAGCAGTGAATGAAGAAGCAGTCTACTAAATCAAGTTTATTTTCATTATTTTAAATATAATAAACAACAACACAGACTCAATAAATACAAAAGCGCTAAAGATTAATTCACCCAAAAAAACTACAAATCTGTGATCATACGCTTGTGTTGTTTCAAAGCAGAGAAACAAAATGAAATACTGGCCTGACTGTTTTATGCCACACAGCTATGAAATATCATTTATATTTCTGCATTATTTCTTCATTAGTTACAAGACATGAAAATTAAAGCATCATGCTTTGGCTGGTCAGTATGATCTAATTAGACTCTTGTAACTACATCATTTGGCTGCAAAAAGCATATTTTTTTCATTGCAGACCATTTAAATATATCTGTGTAATCTTCTTTGTAAATACATTTTCAGTTTGTATTTTTTTTAATTTGTCGTTTATTTTATTCTATTCCATGTTGGCTGCAAGGAGTTCAAATATTGATGGAATTTAAGTTGGATTTAAGAGATTTTGCATCAATTAGCAACTTAAAATGAAGTCTTTTTCTAACACAGAACTACTGCATGGCTTTATATTCCTTGTAATACGTCATGCTTTTATTGTATGGAAAAGAGCAGCATGAACATTTTACCTAACATCTACTTTTGTTTTTCACAAAAGAAATAAAGTCAGATGTGTTTGAAATGACTACAAGACTAAATAATTTGGGATGAACTATTCCTATAAACCAGTATGATGACGTTCTCTATCCACCCTGTTTTCTGTTCATGTGCAAAACTCCCGGTTCCTGTTTCAAAGGGCAGCACGCATTTTTATGTTCAAAATAAGGTGTATATGATTTCATGAAGCATATTTTGTTTTATTTATAATGTTTTTTGCTCACATTTAGTTAATTCTGAAAAAAAAATGCATTGAAGAAATCTGATGAAAAATTAACCATGATGCATACACTAACAAATAAAAGAAAATGATAGAAAAAAAACGAGACAGAAAGAATTTTGACCCCGTTACTCTATAGATGTGCCTTAAGCAAACAGAGGAACTTATCTGCCGTCATCTGAAAGAGCCTCTAAAGTTCAAGATCAGAGAAACTTCTGGCTGTCCTCCACAATTATTTCTTTTCCAAATGCTGTCCCTGATCACAAATAAATAAGTGCTCAGACAGAAACATTGAGAGAGAATGAAATATCGGGAGGAGAGGGTGTCTATCATCGCGGCAGATAACTGCTAGATATGATTGCCTTGATAAGAAACCATAATTTGGCTTTTAGAGATAGCCACAGGGGTTGCAGAGACTTATTCAGTGTGTGTGTGTGTGTGTGTGTGTGTGTGCTTTGCTCCACTTCTACACATTTTATCTTCCCCGTTGAAGAGCTTTTTATCTCTGATGATTTTCTCTTCTTTTTTATGTTTTTATGTTTTTTTCTCCACCAGAAGGTAAGATCACACACCCACAGAAGCCGAGAGTGGCATGTTTTAAAGCGCTGGACAAAATACAAATATTTGAAAATGTATTTCATGGCAATTATGTCAAGTTTCATGGCCCTGGCACTGCACTGAGCCACAGCCTGGATGCCTTAATTTGTATAGAAATTGTAATCATTTGTTCATTTCAAGGTTAAAATTGCATTTTTTAATTTAAATTGTATCCTGCGTGATAGGCTATTATCTAGAAAAATTGTCTCTGTGTATTGCGCTCTATGCCCCGGCGTTACGGCTGTTAGCGGCCCTCTTACGTTCAGAAGAGGCTTATGTGTGAATCCCGAACAAAACCCCGGTTTGTTCTACCGTTCGGGCCTCCTCTGTCTGAGCTCATTTGCATTTTAGTTATTAATATTAATTAGTCTGAAAGCCAAGCGTGCACAGATTTTTATATGTAAATCAAACCTGGCTTCACAGCGGCCTTATCGCGGCGAACCATCTCTCAGATTCCCAACTTCAGTGCCGCTTTATTCTTGTGCTAACCGCTTATCTACAGAGGAGAGAGGTGTGTGATGCCATCCGTGTGAAGAACAGAATAGGAGAAATAAACAATCCCGACATGCATATGTTATACGTGACGTGCTGAACTCGAGCTGAGGCGCACAGGAAGTGGAGAACTTCTTCAAGCTCTGCTTTAGAAGTTGAAGATGCACTCGACTTCAACGATGGGACAAAGTAAGACAGCGGCGGGTCTCCCGAAGAATTATCCTGAGATGACAATGACACATTCAAAACGAATCGACTTGAAATATCTTAATTCGACTTGCTTTTGCAAATTTAAGGCCTTACATAAAAAAGCAATATTGGAAGATGTTCTTTAGGAGATCTCCCGCTGCCAAAGATGAGACTGAAATCCCAGCTTACAGAGGCCTCTGTCTGTGCAAAGCCGGAGTCAAAGTAGGCCGTCAGACGGGCCACGGCGCAGGTACATTATGTATCTCAGAATAATTACAGGATTTAGAGAATTACGGGTCTCCGTAAGAGCTTTCACTGTGACAGCCATGACAGTCAGAAACAGCGCAGCTCTCTTAAGACACATAAGCCTCAGAGAAGAACACCTCCAGTGTGATCTGCCAGGATCAGGTCCTCTGTGGCTCTTTAAACCCTCGTTTTCTTACATATATATGTATATATAAAGAGACACGGCCAAGAAATATACCATGCTGATTTGTTGTTGTTTTTTTGCATCCTATAGGGGAAAAATCACAAATGAGATCTCTTTGGGAGGCTATCATGGTCTAAACAGCAATGAGATTAAATGGAGAACATAAGGAGAGTTTTAGAAAAGACCTCAAGCTGTGCTCAGATTTGCCAAAGTACCAGCTTGAAAGATAAATATAGCTATTGTCAAAAAAAGGCAACTACTGTATTTGAATTACTAGTTGTATGCACCATTGTACTCAATAAACGTGAAGATTAAAGCAACACAAATGAGTAGGAATAGCTATAATAAACAGTGTTATTCTTAACAAACACAAAAGCAAACTTCTACCTGTCCCAAACCCACGATCTTCCCATATGAAACAAAAATATATTGCAGTATATTGGAAAATATCATGTAATATATTAGGCATATATTCTTATATATATTTATTTTTTCCAATATATTGCAATATATTGAAAGCAGAAATTATTTGTATATTTTGCAATATATTAAATAATATATGTATCATCAATATATTATTAAATGTATTCAAATATATAAAATATTAGAAAATAAAAAGGGAAAATAATATATTACAATATATCACAATATATTTTAAGAAACATATTGGTAAATATATTTTCCTTTCGTAAGGGTTCACTCGGCAAACTAATAGTAACCTAACACACTTTTCAAAATCCCAATTAAACTGCAGATTAAAAACATGAACAAGTCTCCCCCTTCATTCAACTTGCTTGAAAACACATAAAATTGCACATCATTTTGACAAAATGTTCAATAATTGTTTTGCATTCACTCATTGAAATTCAAGCAAATTATATTTGTTTAAAAACTGAAACTGGACCATGGATTATTTAGTTCCCAGCATTGGACGGAAATGGATTTGCAAAGTAAATGTTGCAATTAAGCATAATTAAATGGGTTTTACACACACACACGTACACGCATGCACGCACACACACACACACACACACACACACACACACACACACACACACACACACACACACACACACACATGCCAAAGAGTGGAGCTTAAGTTGTGAGCAGCATTATGACAGTTTTAGTATATGGGACTGGTGGTACCTTTTTAAAAGGTTTATCTTTGTAGCTTAAGGGTCCATGTCCATTAGTATCTTAAAGGTATAAAAGTGACAGATTTTTTTTTTTTTTATGAGAATTTGGCCAACAGTAAAATATTTATTTGCATTACTTTTAGTCATATATCGGAGATTACTTCATTCAGCAAGGTTTGTAATACACAAGAACTTTTGATTGAATGATCTTGTACTCATTTTGTTGTAGAAGTCTAAATTAGATGTGGAATAGTCAAGAAATGAGCTAAAAAAAAAAAGGAATATTAGGAGAAGCATCTGAGACAAAGTTCATACTTAAATGAAAGTCTCAAGACATCTAAAATTTTATATATTATGTAATCAAAAGTTTATTATCTCAGACAAAAGTACTTAAATAAAACATATCAATGTCTATGACCCGAGAGTAAACTTTGAAATGTTTTGCTGATGTTGGTTATATTTTGATGGTCTTTATTTTCCTGAAGTGTCATGGAAGTGGGGCAAAAATGGCTTCATTAAACTGTCCTTTACTCTGTTTGTTGGCTCTCACTGGGCCAGGTCCATCAATCTCCTCATTCTCCATGCCTGTCTGGTCCTGCTTCCTCACCGCTAGCTCTCTTAAATGAGATCCGAATCTATCGTCCCTCCTCTAGCACGGCCCGCTCGGCCTATGCAGATGCCTCTCACCGTGAGGCCTGCCTCCTGGGAGATAGGAGTCCACCGGCATCCTCCTCTCCACGGCTCAAGAGTTTCATTTCCATCCCTCTGATCTAAACAAGCCCATTACCGGCAGGACACAAGTTCGTGGCCCCCTTGAGAAAGCTTGCGGCTAAGCCACCGTGGCTCATAGCCACCTTCAATGACCATACGTCTGGTGAAGGGACCATATATACAGCCCAGCACTTTATCAGAACCTCTCCAGAGAAGCGAGGGGAATTGGCTCTTGTGGGTCTCGTCGAATCCTCCTCCTGTAGTCAATCAATTACGGGACCAAAAGGCGAGAGAGGAGAGGGTAACAAAGACGAGGACACACGGTCGACTGGGTGGAGCCTCGTGGAGGGAGAAAGGTGAAGAAAGAACAGTGACAGAGGTGGAGGTCCGAGGATCGGATTTAGCTTAATCCAGAAGAGACTTGAAACATCTCACACTTGCATCCAAGAAAGGTTGACGACAAATCATATAGGATGAAAAGCATATTGTGAAGTATAAAGACCTTAACGCAATCATGTCAAGAGGATAAAAAACCTGCTCACCCTAAAGATTTATGCTCTGCAAAACCAAATTAATCACAAAGGACTGACGTTCTACAAGGTACTTTAGAGATTCGTTAATAAATATGATTGCTGCAGCTACAAATAAACAAGGAATATTGGTTTACATCATGGATATAAAATGTGTTTTTGTGCAATGAATTATTGGTTGCTGAGAGTATGAAACCAAAAGTTGCCCCCTTCCCAGTCCAGATACAACTGATGACTTGTTTGAATAGTGATGACTTTAGATTGTTCAGAGTCGATTCTTTCTTTTCGGAGACAATAACTTTATTTATTGTGCACTTTTGGCTTTACAGCTTTGCAGATCATTTACTTTCACTTACAGCTGATTTATTTTGCACAGCAAAAATAATATATCTTGAAAAGATTTTATTATATGAACATTTTGGTTTGTGACCACATGCATTAATCTGAACAAAGTATTGAGTAACTGAGGACTTTCACTTGCTGTAAATGGTCACAGAGAAAAACATAGACTGATGGATGGAGGATCACTAACAGACTTATCAAGACGTTCTGAACACAAAAAACAAAAGGAGAAACGTGACGAATAAAAACAAGGTGTTCTAAGATGTAATTTTTTTTTTTACTTTATTGGCATTGATTGGGTTAATGAAGAATCGTTTAACACCCATGGGAACTTTCCATTGCACAGAAGATTCTTTAAAGTGTAAAAGGTTATTTCGATTAATAAAACGTTCTTCACACAAAAAGGTTCTTTGGGGAATAAAAAATGTGACAAAAAGTATATATAAAATACTGATGCAGAAGACTAATTGGCAACCGCTGAAAAAAACAACTGAAGTAAAAAGTAGCTGGTTTTAAAAACAGATCTAAGAGAATCTTATAATCTGATATTTTCTAAAAGGAATAGTGCAATCTTCTCATAATCTTATATTTTCCAAAAAGAACAGAGAATGCACACCTCATCAATTCCTTCCAGTCTTGATTTACCCACTTTTGTGACCCTGTACAAGGAGCTAGATCTGATAATTCAAGATATTAAGGTAAATATTTGATTGTTAAACTGCTAGTACATGTTAAAGATGTTTGAACTGGGCTGTATTTCCTAAAAAGAGTACACTGTACGTTAAGGGTCTAGAATTTAGTAGGGACGCTATGATATCTATAATTTTGATCAAATAATTAAGTATATGTCACCTTGGACCACAAAATCTTAAGTGTCTATTTTTCAAAACTGATATTATACATCATCTGAAAGCTGAATAAATACGCTTTCCATTGATGTATAGAAAATCTGGAATTAATCTAAATACGGGAAAATCACCTTTAAAGTTTTAATATATTTACAGTAGGAAATTTACAAAATATCTTTATGGAACATGATCTTTACTTAACGTCCTAATGATTTTTGGCATAAAAGAAAAATCTATTATTTTTACCCATACAATGTATTTTTGGCTTTTGCTACAATTATACCCCAGTGACTTGAGACTGCTTTTGTGCTCCAGGGTCACATATGTTAATATAATTCTTGTTGTTGTTGTAATTTCGTCCACATCCGAAATAATATTGTTAAGTTAATGGAGAATACATTAGAAAACTGCACAAATTTAATTGTGTATTTAATAAATTGCAGAAGTGTTTCCAAGATTTCGAGCACAGTTCAGCTGAATGTTAAAGTTTAGTGATAAAGTTTTGTGTTAATCTGCCTCTCCCATTTGCTCTTTTTACATTGACTATCACTGCAATACAATCAGATACAATAATAATTTCTTAAATATTTATTACAATAGGCTAAACTGATAAATTCAACATTTACTGGATGCTTTCAGCTGATTTCCTATTGAACTGCCACCAACTGAACTATAATGCTCAAAGTATTTCAAATATAGTCACTTAAGCTACAAACTCCATCTAACATGCATTTTGAGCTGCAGCGTGTCATATTAATGGTGTTTCAGTAGTAGAAGAATGCTTTATTTCAGTTAATTTTCTAAAACTATCGAGCTAAGCCAGTAGTAGTGCTGAGGGTCGTGTAAACTGAAGACGAGGAAAGAGGAACAGAAAAACTGATTCAATTAAGTGAGTCATTTATGCTGGATTGATTCAAATTCGTTACTTCGATTATTCAGTTAAAGCGATTCCATAAAATATCAAAAGAGCCATTCATTTTTGTATATCAGCATGCTTGTAATGATTTTAAAAAGCTAGTAAAATGATGGG
The DNA here is from genome assembly GCF_023724105.1 of Carassius gibelio. Classification (NCBI taxonomy): domain Eukaryota; kingdom Metazoa; phylum Chordata; class Actinopteri; order Cypriniformes; family Cyprinidae; genus Carassius; species Carassius gibelio. The sequence goes on from NC_068381.1 coordinate 3,530,305, forward strand.
TGAAAAAGAGCTTTTCGAAACTCATAATCAGTTAAACGTTTGCGTCGCAAAATGATTCACTGTTTCGAAGCCCTCGAATCGAATAGCGAATCATTTGATTCGGATCGAGACTTCAAATAGTAGAGACCATTGGTTTGGAAATTGTTTTTATAATCTAGTTAGGTTTTTGGGAGACACAGCCTAGGTATCTTCTGTGTTTCAGTTATTATAAACATACAGTAACAAAACAAAACTAAGAACCCTTATCATAGAAATGTTTTGCATCTTGTACCATTTCAAAGTTCTCCTCAGTACCAACTTTCCTTGCACTCTATAAACTGCATCATAGGAAAGCTTGACACATATAAAAAGGTATAAAAAGTCCAGCTTTCAAACTGTAGTCAAACCTTTCATTATTTTGTCAAATCAATAAAAAGTATGGCTACTATAAAAGACAAACTCTGGAAACTGGGCGTTTGAGCCTCATGTCAGTTTTAGATCTTTAATTGATAACATTTACGCCAGTGTTACAGTAAAGACACCAACAGGCTGAAGGTAGTAAATACCAAATACAAGGTTCCCACTAAAGCTACTACTTCATACAACAGAATAAATTATACCATGGTAACATACACACATGCTGAAAGGAAATGGGAGGAAAGCATAAACACAAATGCTAACGAAAGCAGGTGCCCAGTTTGACGTCCCGGAGGGGAATATTTTTAATATCCAAATGTTGATTAACAAAGGTGTTAGCCATGGATGATCTATAGGCTACTAGAAGTGTTTTCATTGCTCATTCGATGAAGATATCGACAGTTGAAAGGGAAGAGGACCGGGTTTGGGTCAAGTGTTTTGTTTTACAGTCCGTTTTGCCTTAAATGCATCCAGTGAAACGTTCACTCGAAGATTCGTTGAGGAATCTATTGAGTCCGAAGCAGTCCGTTATAGCACCAAACACTGCTGTGTTTCCCACAGTCCGTTAAATGAGCCATCAGTCACTTTGATCTTTATTACGGATCCACGAATGTAATCTTTCTTAAGCAGAGCAAATCTAAAGCTAGGATTCATAAGCAGTATGATTCACCTTTCATTCAGTTTTAAGCGTGGCTGTCTTTCACCGAGAGCTTCTCACATTGAATCCTAAGAAAAATGATACATAATAACTAGTGAAAGCAAGAAACAAAAGCAGTAAATATAAACACAAAATTACAATATAAGACTTATACATATCCCCTGCTTAATCTACCACACAACACCTCTGCTGTTTTAGTATAAAACATATTCTTAATAAACAAACAATAAACAATCTGCTTCATCTACTGTACAGTTCCATCTATGTGTCAAAATGTGACCTGGGAGTGCTACACAAATGTTGCAATTTCACAAGGTATTTATTTTATTTTTTTGTACAAACTTGTGAATGCACAAGATGTTAAATACATGAGCCCTGGCATGTGTTTTTG